>NW_022881496.1:0-89846 GCF_004382145.1 Drosophila mauritiana
GATAGGGACATATCATATGCGTCACTAAATTGATGACGACAACTTGAGTGGTTTTGATTATCATATGCGTCACTAAATTGATGACGAGGTGTTTGTTTGGCTACAGGAAAAATCATTTATTTATCGAATCATCAAGCAAAGGATAAGCTTCAGTGGATCGCAGTATGGCAGCTGCTCAACCACTTACAACACCTTGCCTGTTACAAAAGTCGTTTACAATTGATTCTAGGCTTTGTCATTGTATTAAATAATGCTTTTATATGTAACTAGCGCGGCATCAGGTGATCGAAGATCCTCCTAATTTACTATGTTACAAATTACATTGGCATCACATCCATTGTCGTTTATAAATAAATTATAAACTTTAAATGGTTTAGAAGCCATACAATGCAAATTGCCCCTTATTTATCATTGCAGTCCAGCACGGATACGACCTTAGAGGCGTTCAGGCATAATCCAACGGACGTAGCGTCATACCACTGTTCGCTCGAACAAGTATTGTGCCATTGGTCCGTACCTGCGGTTCCTCTCGTACTACGCAGGAATGCTGTCGCAACAACGTTTTGTCATTAGTAGGGTAAAACTAACCTGTCTCACGACGGTCTAAACCCAGCTCACGTTCCCTTGCATGGGTGAACAATCCAACGCTTGGTGAATTTTGCTTCACAATGATAGGAAGAGCCGACATCGAAGGATCAAAAAGCGACGTCGCTATGAACGCTTGGCCGCCACAAGCCAGTTATCCCTATGGTAACTTTTCTGACACCTCTTGTTAAAAACTCTTTAAACCAAAAGGATCGATAGGCCGAGCTTTTGCTGTCCCTGTGTGTACTGAACACCGAGATCAAGTCAGCATTTGCCCTTTTGCTCTATGTGTGGTTTCTGTCCGCACTGAGCTGGCCTTGGGACACCTCCGTTATTATTTGAGAGATGTACCGCCCCAGTCAAACTCCCTACCTGGCAATGTCCTTGAATTGGATCATACCTGAGTAATTGGAGTTATACCAAATTTTCAAATCAAAAATACATAAATGCATCGTTTTATTAAAGAATTTGTTTGCGATTATATAACAAACTCGTGATACTTTGATCAAGAAGCTTGCATCAAAACCCAATACCATAAGATATAATAAATATATCCGTATAATGGCTAGGAAATGATACACGTTCCATTTAATCAAGTAAGTAAGGAAACAATAAGAGTAGTGGTATTTCATTGACGATACCAAACCGAGGTCTAATATCTCCCACTTATTCTACACCTCTTATGTCTCCTTACACTGCCAGATTAGAGTCAAGCTCAAAAGGGTCTTCTTTCCCCGCTAATTATTCCAAGCCCGTTCCCTTGGCTGTGGTTTCGCTAGATAGTAGATAGGGACAGTAGGAATCTCGTTAATCCATTCATGCGCGTCACTAATTAGATGACGAGGCATTTGGCTACCTTAAGAGAGTCATAGTTACTCCCGCCGTTGACCCGCGCTTACTTGAATTTCTTCACTTTGACATTCAGAGCACTGGGCAGAAATCACATTGTGTCAACACCGCTAGGGCCATCACAATGCTTTGTTTTAATTAGACAGTCGGATTCCCCAAGTCCGTGCCAGTTCTGAATTGATTGTTAATTGATAATCGTTATATTGATAAGAACTAATTGGTTTAACCCAATAGATTCTAAAAATTTTAGCAAGAAAGTTCCACAATTGGCTACGTAACTAAACTATCCGGGGAACAAGTAACTAACATAAATGCTAGAAACTCTATTTACCCAGAACGAGCACATAAACCAGTTATTGTTTCCCAATCAAGCCCGACTATCTCAATCTTCAGAGCCAATCCTTATCCCGAATTACGGATCTAATTTGCCGACTTCCCTTACCTACATTATTCTATCGACTAGAGACTCTTCACCTTGGAGACCAGCTGCGGAATATTGGTACGGCCTGTTGAGAAGTTTGCGTGTCCCCACCATAAATTTTCAAGGTCCGAGGAGAAAATATCGACACAACAGTATATGTCATGCTCTTCTAGCCCATCTACCATATCTCTCTGCGAAAGACTTCCATGGTAGTACGGCTATAAAACAGAAAAGAAAACTCTTCCGATATCTCTCGACGGCTTCTTTATGGTCGTTCCTGTTGCCAGGATGAGCACGAGGCCCATATTTAATAACAAACGGATACTCAACAGGTTACGGAATTGGAACCGTATTCCCTTTCGTTCAAAATTATTCAAGTGTATTATATTCGCTTTGTTTATATAGTTAGGCATTTTGTTTTACTTGAAAATTTTCGGCTTTCGCCTTGAACTTAGGACCGACTAACTCGTGATCAACCACTGTTCACACGAAACCCTTCTCCACTTCAGTCCTCCAAGGTCTCATTCGATTATTTGCTACTACCACCAAGATCTGTACCAATGGCAGCTCCATGCAGGCTTACGCCAAACACTTCTACGCATACCATTGTACCTTCCTACTCACTAAAGTTTCAAAATTTATATCACAAGTAATATAAATCATCTACTTTAGCGGTAATGTATAGGTATACAACTTAAGCGCCATCCATTTTAAGGGCTAGTTGCTTCGGCAGGTGAGTTGTTACACACTCCTTAGCGGATTTCGACTTCCATGATCACCGTCCTGCTGTTTTAAGCAACCAACGCCTTTCATGGTATCTGCATGAGTTGTTAATTTGGGCACCGTAACATTACGTTTGGTTCATCCCACAGCGCCAGTTCTGCTTACCAAAAGTGGCCCACTGGGCACATTATATCATAACCTTGAACTTCATATCAAGAAAGTTAAGGTTCTTACCCATTTAAAGTTTGAGAATAGGTTAAGATCGTTTCGACCCTAAGGCCTCTAATCATTCGCTTTACCAGATAAGATTATTTTATATAATATTAAAATGCACCAGCTATCCTGAGGGAAACTTCGGAAGGAACCAGCTACTAGATGGTTCGATTGGTCTTTCGCCCCTATACTCAATTCTGACAATCGATTTGCACGTCAGAACTGTTTCGGTCTTCCATCAGGGTTTCCCCTGACTTCAACCTGATCAAGTATAGTTCACCATCTTTCGGGTCACAGCATATATGCTCAAGGTACGTTCCAGTTAGAGGCATAAATAATATAAATATACATTATACATAACTATATAGAACGCCCCGGATTGTGTTAATTAGCTATAAATAGCTAAAAAACTAATCCCATTATTAGTCAAGTTAATTACGCTATTAGGTTTACATCCCAATAACTTGCACATATGTTAGACTCCTTGGTCCGTGTTTCAAGACGGGTCCCGAAGGTATCCTGAATCTTTCGCATTGTTAATCATACAAGAGCATATAATAAACACAAAAATCAATGATAATTATGCCATTATATAATTCCGAAAATTAACGCTCTGTAATAATATAAATCTATCAGCACTTTATCAAATTAATAACATTTATTCTGTGTTAAAATGCAAGCAATTTAATTGGAATAAACTATAAGTTATATTTTATGATAAATTTGGGATATGCTAATAGATTACAATGTCCTTATATGGAAAAAATGCACATTATTCTTAATAATATTATTTAAATATTACAATTTTAATGATGAATTTTCCATAACGGATATTCAGGTTCATCGGGCTTAACCTCTAAGCAGTTTCACGTACTGTTTAACTCTCTATTCAGAGTTCTTTTCAACTTTCCCTCACGGTACTTGTTTACTATCGGTCTCATGGTTATATTTAGTTTTAGATGGAGTTTACCACCCACTTAGTGCTGCACTATCAAGCAACACGACTCTTTGGAAACATCATCTAGTAATCATTAACGTTATACGGCCTGGCACCCTCTATGGGTAAATGGCCTCATTTAAGAAGGACTTAAATCATTAATTTCTCATACTAGAATATTGACGCTCCATACACTGCATCTCACATTTGCCATATAGACAAAGTGACTTAGTGCTGAACTGTTTTCTTTTCGCTCGCCGCTACTAAGAAAATCCTTGTTAGTTTCTTTTCCTCCCCTAATTAATATGCTTAAATTCAGGGGGTAGTCCCATATGAGTTGAGGTTGTATATATAACTATTTTTTGCCATAAATTCTTTATATATAAATGATAAAACAATCAATTAAATTCGTTATAAATAGTTCCAATAGTTCTTGTAAGCAAAGTTATTTTTATCCATTTAACGAACCAACGAAGAATAATAACAAAACCAAGATTTTTCTTTTTCCGAATCATTAATAAGAGACAATTCTAGATGAAAAATATTTCAATTTTTTATGCTAGACATTTCTCAGTATTATTTGATTGAAAAAGAAAATATTTCTCTTCGTTTTTCACATTCAAATGTGAGATAATGTTTTTCATTTCTTTTTTAATATTATGAATAAAATCATTATTTAATCCAATAATATACCATATGCTTATAAAAAATTTATAAACAACTTAATTAGCATAGTCTTACAACCCTCAACCATATGTAGTCCAAGCAGCACTATAAAATTAATTAAAGTACATAACAGCATGGACTGCGATATGCGTTCAAAATGTCGATGTTCATGTGTCCTGCAGTTCACACGATGACGCACAGTTTGCTGCGTTCTTCATCGACCCATGAGCCGAGTGATCCACCGCTTAGAGTTTTATAATTCATTTTTATATAATATCAATATTGTTTTTATTGAAAGAAATTAAAAATACACCATTTTACTGGCATATATCAATTCCTTCAATAAATTTATTTTTATACCTAAAAATAAATGTTGCGATATGTCTTAGTTTCATATAAGCATTATGTATCATAAAAATCTGGTTATGGTTTGCTATTTTGGGTGACACATACTGCAAAATTTATATAAAACATTAACCTGATGGATGACAGGTACAAACATTGTATATTTTAGGTTGTTGCATTAGCCAACGTATGCTCATAACATAGATGAACAATACATATTCGCAACGCGTGTATATTATGGTCCATATACACACACACTTATTTTGAATACCACATTCAAAATTATTTTAATTTTAATTCGACTTCTACTTTCAAATTTTGTTCAGTTTCTTCGATTTCCATTTTCGAGAATTTGTTTTTATAGGAAACGCCATTGTTGTAGTAGGTACTGCCACAAATACGCACAACAACATTAATAATGTTAAAGTCTTTTTATGAGGTTGCCAAGCCCCACATATAAAATAAAAGCCATCTTCATTTTATTTTGACTTTAACTTTTGATTCCGTGGAATCATTTTGTAATATTTTTATTTTGGTAAATTGTATTTATTTGTATTATAACAAATGTTTATTAACGATAAGGATATTATACAATAATGATCCTTCCGCAGGTTCACCTACGGAAACCTTGTTACGACTTTTACTTCCTCTAAATAATCAAGTTCGGTCAACTTTTGCGAAACAACCGTAACACGCAAGGCGTCACAGTGATCACGTCCGGAGACCTCACTAAATAATTCAATCGGTAGTAGCGACGGGCGGTGTGTACAAAGGGCAGGGACGTAATCAATGCGAGTTAATGACTCACACTTACTGGGAATTCCAAGTTCATGTGAACAGTTTCAGTTCACAATCCCAAGCATGAAAGTGGTTCAGCGGTTTACCCGGACCTCTCGGTCTAGGAAATACACGTTGATACTTTCATTGTAGCGCGCGTGCAGCCCAGGACATCTAAGGGCATCACAGACCTGTTATTGCTCAATCTCATTATTGCTAGACGCAATTTGTCCATTTAAGAAGCTAGTGTCCTTATAATGGGACAAACCAACAGGTACGGCTCCACTTACATAAACACATTCAAACACAATAAACATTTTACTGCCACCATGAATGAAGGCTACATAAGCTTCAGCACCATAATCCTGAAGATATCTATTTAATATATTTGAGTCTCGTTCGTTATCGGAATTAACCAGACAAATCACTCCACGAACTAAGAACGGCCATGCACCACCACCCATAGATTCGAGAAAGAGCTATCAATCTGTCTTACACACTTATGTTCGGACCTGGTAAGTTTTCCCGTGTTGAGTCAAATTAAGCCGCAGGCTCCACTCCTGGTGGTGCCCTTCCGTCAATTCCTTTAAGTTTCAGCTTTGCAACCATACTTCCCCCGGAGCCCAAAAGCTTTGGTTTCCCGGGAAGCGACTGAGAGAGCCATAAAAGTAGCTACACCCAATTGCTAGCTGGCATCGTTTATGGTTAGAACTAGGGCGGTATCTGATCGCCTTCGAACCTCTAACTTTCGTTCTTGATTAATGAAAACATCTTTGGCAAATGCTTTCGCTTAAGTTAGTCTTACGACGGTCCAAGAATTTCACCTCTCGCGTCGTAATACTAATGCCCCCAAACTGCTTCTATTAATCATTACCTCTTGATCTGAAAACCAATGAAAGCAGAACAGAGGTCTTATTTCATTATCCCATGCACAGAATATTCAGGCATTTGAAGCCTGCTTTAAGCACTCTAATTTGTTCAAAGTAATAGTACCGGCCCACAATAACACTCGTTTAAGAGCACTAGTGCAGGTTTTTAAATAGGAGGAACATATGAAAAAATACAAGTATTTAATCACATATAAGAACTCCACCGGTAATACGCTTACATACATAAAGGTATAGTACTAACCACAATTGTAAGTTGTACTACCCGTATGAAGCACAAGTTCAACTACGAACGTTTTAACCGCAACAACTTTAATATACGCTATTGGAGCTGGAATTACCGCGGCTGCTGGCACCAGACTTGCCCTCCAATTGGTCCTTGTTAAAGGATTTAAAGTGTACTCATTCCAATTACAGGGCCTCGGATATGAGTCCTGTATTGTTATTTTTCGTCACTACCTCCCCGAGCTGGGAGTGGGTAATTTACGCGCCTGCTGCCTTCCTTAGATGTGGTAGCCGTTTCTCAGGCTCCCTCTCCGGAATCGAACCCTGATTCCCCGTTACCCGTTGCAACCATGGTAGTCCTAGATACTACCATCAAAAGTTGATAGGGCAGACATTTGAAAGATCTGTCGTCGGTACAAGACCATACGATCTGCATGTTATCTAGAGTTCAACCAATATAACGATCTTGCGATCGCTTGGTTTTAGCCTAATAAAAGCACATGTCCCATAAGGTTCATGTTTTAATTGCATGTATTAGCTCTAGAATTACCACAGTTATCCAAGTAACTGTTAACGATCTAAGGAACCATAACTGATATAATGAGCCTTTTGCGGTTTCACTTTTAATTCGTGTGTACTTAGACATGCATGGCTTAATCTTTGAGACAAGCATATAACTACTGGCAGGATCAACCAGAATAATGTTTTTCCTTCATATTCCATTCATATATTTTGAATCGAAATAAGCAATATAATAGATATATAGATATATAGATTTTTCACTTTATATAATTCCATGATTTTTATTATATTGAATAAAATTCAATATTTCGCCTTTGGGTAAAATTTTAAATATATAAGTAAAAAAATCCATTCGATTACGGCCATTTTTATATAGCATTCGTAATCCATATTTTCATTTTTAATTTATACTTGTTTTACCAATATAACAAGAATTTCATCTAATTATTGTAATATATATATTTCTATAATTTTATCTTTTTATACATACATATTTCATTATAAAATATCATTTTATTTCCAACATACATAATTATTGTATCCACACATGTACAATTTTTGTTTAACCAATATAAATATTAAGTTAAATCATTTGCATTTTGAAGATAAATTTAAAATTTATCTCTTTTCATATATATCTCTGGTAATATATAACATAAAACCAAGCGCATATGATAATATTTCCACATTTAATATATAATTTTATATTTCTTTCATAAGAATCCATATTTGTATTATACCGTAACGATATAATAATCCAACTATACGGCAGGTAATAAATTAATATTTGCCTGCCTCCAAAAATTAACGATAATATATGGAAACGATTTGTTATTCTATATATAATAGAAACTTGACTTTTGTTTCAACGATATTATCTATAAAGCGTATATTCCTATTATCCGCGGAGCCAAGTCCCGTGTTCTATAGAACTGAGAAACAAATTTGTACGGATAATAATATACTTTATTGTATGTAACCAATATAAACATAATCCGAAATAAATATTTCGAATAATGCGGGAGGTCGGCAACCACTGCCTACCTATAGTAGTTTTTGAACCCGCTGTCCTCAAAGCGGGTATTTTCAATTCCGTTTGCCACCCAACATACGGGCTATTCTCTTATATATTAAGAGATTATAGGAACATTTCATTTTTTTTCCATTATTCATATATAATATGATTATTTTTTCCCTTATACATATAATAATTAATCATTTTCATATGTATATTATTTAATTTACTCATATTATTGCCAAAATCATATGAATACATAAGTTTTGAACAATATGAGAGGTCGGCAACCACTGCCTACCTATAGTAGTTTTTGAACCCTCTGTCGTAATTCCGGTCGTTTACACTACTATACCCTCTCACTATAATGGCTTTTCTCTATAATACTAAGAGAATGTGGGATATTTTCAGCATTTTTTCCCTTATACATATAATAATTAATCATTTTCATATGTATATTATTTAATTTACTCATATTATTGCCAAAATCATATGAATACATAAGTTTTGAACAATATGAGAGGTCGGCAACCACTGCCTACCTATAGTAGTTTTTGAACCCTCTGTCGTAATTCCGGTCGTTTACACTACTATACCCTCTCACTATAATGGCTTTTCTCTATAATACTAAGAGAATGTGGGATATTTTCAGCATTTTTTCCCTTATACATATAATAATTAATCATTTTCATATGTATATTATTTAATTTACTCATATTATTGCCAAAATCATATGAATACATAAGTTTTGAACAATATGAGAGGTCGGCAACCACTGCCTACCTATAGTAGTTTTTGAACCCTCTGTCGTAATTCCGGTCGTTTACACTACTATACCCTCTCACTATAATGGCTTTTCTCTATAATACTAAGAGAATGTGGGATATTTTCAGCATTTTTTCCCTTATACATATAATAATTAATCATTTTCATATGTATATTATTTAATTTACTCATATTATTGCCAAAATCATATGAATACATAAGTTTTGAACAATATGAGAGGTCGGCAACCACTGCCTACCTATAGTAGTTTTTGAACCCTCTGTCGTAATTCCGGTCGTTTACACTACTATACCCTCTCACTATAATGGCTTTTCTCTATAATACTAAGAGAATGTGGGATATTTTCAGCATTTTTTCCCTTATACATATAATAATTAATCATTTTCATATGTATATTATTTAATTTACTCATATTATTGCCAAAATCATATGAATACATAAGTTTTGAACAATATGAGAGGTCGGCAACCACTGCCTACCTATAGTAGTTTTTGAACCCTCTGTCGTAATTCCGGTCGTTTACACTACTATACCCTCTCACTATAATGGCTTTTCTCTATAATACTAAGAGAATGTGGGAATATTTCAGCATTTTTTCCCCTATACATATAATAATTAATAATTTTCATATGTATATTATTTAATTTACTCATATAATTGCCAAAATCATATGAATACATAAGTTTTGAACAATATGAGAGGTCGGCAACCACTGCCTACCTATAGTAGTTTTTGAACCCTCTGTCGTAATTCCGGTCGTTTACACTACTATACCCTCTCACTATAATGGCTTTTCTCTATAATACTAAGAGAATGTGGGAATATTTCAGCATTTTTTCCCCTATACATATAATAATTAATAATTTTCATATGTATATTATTTAATTTACTCATATAATTGCCAAAATCATATGAATACATAAGTTTTGAACAATATGAGAGGTCGGCAACCACTGCCTACCTATAGTAGTTTTTGAACCCTCTGTCGTAATTCCGGTCGTTTACACTACTATACCCTCTCACTATAATGGCTTTTCTCTATAATACTAAGAGAATGTGGGATATTTCAGCATTTTTTCCCTTATACATATAATAATTAATAATTTTCATATGTATATTATTTAATTTACTCATATAATTGCCAAAATCATATAAATACATAAGTTTTGAACAATATCAGAGGTCAGCAACGGTCTTTCCTCTATAATACTAAGATAATATGGGAATATTTTCAGCATTTTTTCCCTTATACATTTATACATATAATAATTAATCATTTTCATATGTATATTATTTAATTTACTCATATTATTGCCAAAATCATATAAATACATAAGTTTTGAACAATATCAGAGGTCAGCAACGGTCTTTCCTCTATAATACTAAGATAATGTGGGAATATTTCATCATTTTTTCCTTTATACATTTATACATATAATATTTAATCATTTTATATGTATATTATTTAATTTACTCATATAATTGCCAAAATCATATAAATACATAAGTTTTGAACAATATCAGAGGTCGGCAACGGTCTTTCCTCTATAATACTAAGATAATATGGGAATATTTCAGCATTTTTTCCCTTATACATATAATAATTAATCATTTTCATATGTATATTATTTAATTTACTCGTATAATTGCCAAAATCCTATGAAGACATAAGAGAATACAATATGAGAGGTCGGCGCAACCATAATATAGTAGTTGATGACGAGGTGTTTGGCAACTTGATACAATTCTTTAAAAAGTCTTTATATTAATTATATGATAGGGACAATATCATATGCGTCACTAAATTGATGACGAGGTGTTTGGCAACGTGACACAAATCATTAAAGTCTTTATATTAATTATATGATAGAGACAATATCATATGCGTCACTAAATTGATGACGAGGTATTTGGCAACTTGATAGAATTCTTTAAAGTCTTTATATCAAAAATTATATGATAGGGACAATATCATATGCGTCACTAAATTGATGACGAGGTGTTTGGCAACTTGACACAATTCATTAAAGTCTTTATATTAATTATATGATAGAGACAATATCATATGCGTCACTAAATTGATGACGAGGTATTTGGCAACTTGATATAATTCTTTAAAGTTTTATATCAAAATTATATGATAGGGACAATATCATATGCGTCACTAAATTGATGACGAGGTGTTTGGCAACTTGACACAATTCATTAAAGTCTTTATATTAATTATATGATAGGACAATATCATATGCGTCACTAAATTGATGACGAGGTATTTGGCAACTTGATACAATTCTTTAAAGTTTTTATATCAAAAATTATATGATAGGGACAATATCATATGCGTCACTAAATTGATGACGAGGTGTTTGGCAACTTGACACAATTCATTAAAGTCTTTATATTAATTATATGATAGGACAATATCATATGCGTCACTAAATTGATGACGAGGTATTTGGCAACTTGATACAATTCTTTAAAGTTTTATATCAAAAATTATATGATAGGGACAATATCATATGCGTCACTAAATTGATGACGAGGTTTGGCATTGAACATTATTGTTTTTTTATATGATGGACAATATCATATGCGTCACTAAATTGATGACGAGGTATTTGGCAAGTGATAGAATTCTTTAAAGTCTTTATATAAAAATTATAGATAGGGACAATATCATATGCGTCACTAAATTGATGACGAGGTATTTGGCAACTTGATATAATTCTTTAAAGTCTTTATATCAAAAATTATATGATAGGGACAATATCATATGCGTCACTAAATTGATGACGAGGTGTTTGTTTGGCTACAGGAAAAATCATTTATTTATCGAATCATCAAGCAAAGGATAAGCTTCAGTGGATCGCAGTATGGCAGCTGCTCAACCACTTACAACACCTTGCCTGTTACAAAAGTCGTTTACAATTGATTCTAGGCTTTGTCATTGTATTAAATAATGCTTTTATATGTAACTAGCGCGGCATCAGGTGATCGAAGATCCTCCTAATTTACTATGTTACAAATTACATTGGCATCACATCCATTGTCGTTTATAAAATAAATTATAAACTTTAAATGGTTTAGAAGCCATACAATGCAAATTGCCCCTTATTTATCATTGCAGTCCAGCACGGATACGACCTTAGAGGCGTTCAGGCATAATCCAACGGACGTAGCGTCATACCACTGTTCGCTCGAACAAGTATTGTGCCATTGGTCCGTACCTGCGGTTCCTCTCGTACTACGCAGGAATGCTGTCGCAACAACGTTTTGTCATTAGTAGGGTAAAACTAACCTGTCTCACGACGGTCTAAACCCAGCTCACGTTCCCTTGCATGGGTGAACAATCCAACGCTTGGTGAATTTTGCTTCACAATGATAGGAAGAGCCGACATCGAAGGATCAAAAAGCGACGTCGCTATGAACGCTTGGCCGCCACAAGCCAGTTATCCCTATGGTAACTTTTCTGACACCTCTTGTTAAAAACTCTTTAAACCAAAAGGATCGATAGGCCGAGCTTTTGCTGTCCCTGTGTGTACTGAACACCGAGATCAAGTCAGCATTTGCCCTTTTGCTCTATGTGTGGTTTCTGTCCGCACTGAGCTGGCCTTGGGACACCTCCGTTATTATTTGAGAGATGTACCGCCCCAGTCAAACTCCCTACCTGGCAATGTCCTTGAATTGGATCATACCTGAGTAATTGGAGTTATACCAAATTTTCAAATCAAAAATACATAAATGCATCGTTTTATTAAAGAATTTGTTTGCGATTATATAACAAACTCGTGATACTTTGATCAAGAAGCTTGCATCAAAACCCAATACCATAAGATATAATAAATATATCCGTATAATGGCTAGGAAATGATACACGTTCCATTTAATCAAGTAAGTAAGGAAACAATAAGAGTAGTGGTATTTCATTGACGATACCAAACCGAGGTCTAATATCTCCCACTTATTCTACACCTCTTATGTCTCCTTACACTGCCAGATTAGAGTCAAGCTCAAAAGGGTCTTCTTTCCCCGCTAATTATTCCAAGCCCGTTCCCTTGGCTGTGGTTTCGCTAGATAGTAGATAGGGACAGTAGGAATCTCGTTAATCCATTCATGCGCGTCACTAATTAGATGACGAGGCATTTGGCTACCTTAAGAGAGTCATAGTTACTCCCGCCGTTGACCCGCGCTTACTTGAATTTCTTCACTTTGACATTCAGAGCACTGGGCAGAAATCACATTGTGTCAACACCCGCTAGGGCCATCACAATGCTTTGTTTTAATTAGACAGTCGGATTCCCCAAGTCCGTGCCAGTTCTGAATTGATTGTTAATTGATAATCGTTATAATTGATAAGAACTAATTGGTTTAACCCAAATAGTATTCTTAAAAATTTTAGCAAGAAAGTTCCACAATTGGCTACGTAACTAAACTATCCGGGGAACAAGTAACTAACATAAATGCTAGAAACTCTATTTACCCAGAACGAGCACATAAACCATGTTATTGTTTCCCAATCAAGCCCGACTATCTCAATCTTCAGAGCCAATCCTTATCCCGAAGTTACGGATCTAATTTGCCGACTTCCCTTACCTACATTATTCTATCGACTAGAGACTCTTCACCTTGGAGACCAGCTGCGGATATTGGTACGGCCTGTTGAGAAGTTTGCGTGTCCCCACCATAAATTTTCAAGGTCCGAGGAGAAAATATCGACACAACAGTATATGTCATGCTCTTCTAGCCCATCTACCATATCTCTCTGCGAAAGACTTCCATGGTAGTACGGCTATAAAACAGAAAAGAAAACTCTTCCGATATCTCTCGACGGCTTCTTTATGGTCGTTCCTGTTGCCAGGATGAGCACGAGGCCCATATTTAATAACAAACGGATACTCAACAGGTTACGGAATTGGAACCGTATTCCCTTTCGTTCAAAATTATTCAAGTGTATTATATTCGCTTTGTTTATATAGTTAGGCATTTTTGTTTTACTTGAAAATTTTCGGCTTTCGCCTTGAACTTAGGACCGACTAACTCGTGATCAACCACTGTTCACACGAAACCCTTCTCCACTTCAGTCCTCCAAGGTCTCATTCGATTATTTGCTACTACCACCAAGATCTGTACCAATGGCAGCTCCATGCAGGCTTACGCCAAACACTTCTACGCATACCATTGTACCTTCCTACTCACTAAAGTTTCAAAATTTATATCACAAGTAATATAAATCATCTACTTTAGCGGTAATGTATAGGTATACAACTTAAGCGCCATCCATTTTAAGGGCTAGTTGCTTCGGCAGGTGAGTTGTTACACACTCCTTAGCGGATTTCGACTTCCATGATCACCGTCCTGCTGTTTTAAGCAACCAACGCCTTTCATGGTATCTGCATGAGTTGTTAATTTGGGCACCGTAACATTACGTTTGGTTCATCCCACAGCGCCAGTTCTGCTTACCAAAAGTGGCCCACTGGGCACATTATATCATAACCTTGAACTTCATATCAAGAAAGTTAAGGTTCTTACCCATTTAAAGTTTGAGAATAGGTTAAGATCGTTTCGACCCTAAGGCCTCTAATCATTCGCTTTACCAGATAAGATTATTTTATATAATATTAAAATGCACCAGCTATCCTGAGGGAAACTTCGGAAGGAACCAGCTACTAGATGGTTCGATTGGTCTTTCGCCCCTATACTCAATTCTGACAATCGATTTGCACGTCAGAACTGTTTCGGTCTTCCATCAGGGTTTCCCCTGACTTCAACCTGATCAAGTATAGTTCACCATCTTTCGGGTCACAGCATATATGCTCAAGGTACGTTCCAGTTAGAGGCATAAATAATATAAATATACATTATACATAACTATATAGAACGCCCCGGGATTGTGTTAATTAGCTATAAATAGCTAAAAAACTAATCCCATTATTAGTCAAGTTAATTACGCTATTAGGTTTACATCCCAATAACTTGCACATATGTTAGACTCCTTGGTCCGTGTTTCAAGACGGGTCCCGAAGGTATCCTGAATCTTTCGCATTGTTAATCATACAAGAGCATATAATAAACACAAAAATCAATGATAATTATGCCATTATATAATTCCGAAAAATTAACGCTCTGTAATAATATAAATCTATCAGCACTTTATCAAATTAATAACATTTATTCTGTGTTAAAATGCAAGCAATTTAATTGGAATAAACTATAAGTTATATTTTATGATAAATTTGGGATATGCTAATAGATTACAATGTCCTTATATGGAAAAAATGCACATTATTCTTAATAATATTATTTAAATATTACAATTTTAATGATGAATTTTCCATAACGGATATTCAGGTTCATCGGGCTTAACCTCTAAGCAGTTTCACGTACTGTTTAACTCTCTATTCAGAGTTCTTTTCAACTTTCCCTCACGGTACTTGTTTACTATCGGTCTCATGGTTATATTTAGTTTTAGATGGAGTTTACCACCCACTTAGTGCTGCACTATCAAGCAACACGACTCTTTGGAAACATCATCTAGTAATCATTAACGTTATACGGGCCTGGCACCCTCTATGGGTAAATGGCCTCATTTAAGAAGGACTTAAATCATTAATTTCTCATACTAGAATATTGACGCTCCATACACTGCATCTCACATTTGCCATATAGACAAAGTGACTTAGTGCTGAACTGTTTTCTTTTCGCTCGCCGCTACTAAGAAAATCCTTGTTAGTTTCTTTTCCTCCCCTAATTAATATGCTTAAATTCAGGGGGTAGTCCCATATGAGTTGAGGTTGTATATATAACTATTTTTTGCCATAAATTCTTTATATATAAATGATAAAACAATCAATTAAATTCGTTATAAATAGTTCCAATAGTTCTTGTAAGCAAAGTTATTTTTTATCCATTTAACGAACCAACGAAGAATAATAACAAAACCAAGATTTTTCTTTTTCCGAATCATTAATAAGAGACAATTCTAGATGAAAAATATTTCAATTTTTTATGCTAGACATTTCTCAGTATTATTTGATTGAAAAAGAAAATATTTCTCTTCGTTTTTCACATTCAAATGTGAGATAATGTTTTTCATTTCTTTTTTAATATTATGAATAAAATCATTATTTAATCCAATAATATACCATATGCTTATAAAAAATTTATAAACAACTTAATTAGCATAGTCTTACAACCCTCAACCATATGTAGTCCAAGCAGCACTATAAAATTAATTAAAGTACATAACAGCATGGACTGCGATATGCGTTCAAAATGTCGATGTTCATGTGTCCTGCAGTTCACACGATGACGCACAGTTTGCTGCGTTCTTCATCGACCCATGAGCCGAGTGATCCACCGCTTAGAGTTTTATAATTCATTTTTATATAATATCAATATTGTTTTTATTGAAAGAAATTAAAAATACACCATTTTACTGGCATATATCAATTCCTTCAATAAATTTATTTTTATACCTAAAAATAAATGTTGCGATATGTCTTAGTTTCATATAAGCATTATGTATCATAAAAATCTGGTTATGGTTTGCTATTTTGGGTGACACATACTGCAAAATTTATATAAAACATTAACCTGATGGATGACAGGTACAAACATTGTATATTTTAGGTTGTTGCATTAGCCAACGTATGCTCATAACATAGATGAACAATACATATTCGCAACGCGTGTATATTATGGTCCATATACACACACACTTATTTTGAATACCACATTCAAAATTATTTTAATTTTAATTCGACTTCTACTTTCAAATTTTGTTCAGTTTCTTCGATTTCCATTTTCGAGAATTTGTTTTTATAGGAAACGCCATTGTTGTAGTAGGTACTGCCACAAATACGCACAACAACATTAATAATGTTAAAGTCTTTTTATGAGGTTGCCAAGCCCCACATATAAAATAAAAGCCATCTTCATTTTATTTTGACTTTAACTTTTGATTCCGTGGAATCATTTTGTAATATTTTTATTTTGGTAAATTGTATTTATTTGTATTATAACAAATGTTTATTAACGATAAGGATATTATACAATAATGATCCTTCCGCAGGTTCACCTACGGAAACCTTGTTACGACTTTTACTTCCTCTAAATAATCAAGTTCGGTCAACTTTTGCGAAACAACCGTAACACGCAAGGCGTCACAGTGATCACGTCCGGAGACCTCACTAAATAATTCAATCGGTAGTAGCGACGGGCGGTGTGTACAAAGGGCAGGGACGTAATCAATGCGAGTTAATGACTCACACTTACTGGGAATTCCAAGTTCATGTGAACAGTTTCAGTTCACAATCCCAAGCATGAAAGTGGTTCAGCGGTTTACCCGGACCTCTCGGTCTAGGAAATACACGTTGATACTTTCATTGTAGCGCGCGTGCAGCCCAGGACATCTAAGGGCATCACAGACCTGTTATTGCTCAATCTCATTATTGCTAGACGCAATTTGTCCATTTAAGAAGCTAGTGTCCTTATAATGGGACAAACCAACAGGTACGGCTCCACTTACATAAACACATTCAAACACAATAAACATTTTACTGCCACCATGAATGAAGGCTACATAAGCTTCAGCACCATAATCCTGAAGATATCTATTTAATATATTTGAGTCTCGTTCGTTATCGGAATTAACCAGACAAATCACTCCACGAACTAAGAACGGCCATGCACCACCACCCATAGATTCGAGAAAGAGCTATCAATCTGTCTTACACACTTATGTTCGGACCTGGTAAGTTTTCCCGTGTTGAGTCAAATTAAGCCGCAGGCTCCACTCCTGGTGGTGCCCTTCCGTCAATTCCTTTAAGTTTCAGCTTTGCAACCATACTTCCCCCGGAGCCCAAAAGCTTTGGTTTCCCGGGAAGCGACTGAGAGAGCCATAAAAGTAGCTACACCCAATTGCTAGCTGGCATCGTTTATGGTTAGAACTAGGGCGGTATCTGATCGCCTTCGAACCTCTAACTTTCGTTCTTGATTAATGAAAACATCTTTGGCAAATGCTTTCGCTTAAGTTAGTCTTACGACGGTCCAAGAATTTCACCTCTCGCGTCGTAATACTAATGCCCCCAAACTGCTTCTATTAATCATTACCTCTTGATCTGAAAACCAATGAAAGCAGAACAGAGGTCTTATTTCATTATCCCATGCACAGAATATTCAGGCATTTGAAGCCTGCTTTAAGCACTCTAATTTGTTCAAAGTAATAGTACCGGCCCACAATAACACTCGTTTAAGAGCACTAGTGCAGGTTTTTAAATAGGAGGAACATATGAAAAAATACAAGTATTTAATCACATATAAGAACTCCACCGGTAATACGCTTACATACATAAAGGTATAGTACTAACCACAATTGTAAGTTGTACTACCCGTATGAAGCACAAGTTCAACTACGAACGTTTTAACCGCAACAACTTTAATATACGCTATTGGAGCTGGAATTACCGCGGCTGCTGGCACCAGACTTGCCCTCCAATTGGTCCTTGTTAAAGGATTTAAAGTGTACTCATTCCAATTACAGGGCCTCGGATATGAGTCCTGTATTGTTATTTTTCGTCACTACCTCCCCGAGCTGGGAGTGGGTAATTTACGCGCCTGCTGCCTTCCTTAGATGTGGTAGCCGTTTCTCAGGCTCCCTCTCCGGAATCGAACCCTGATTCCCCGTTACCCGTTGCAACCATGGTAGTCCTAGATACTACCATCAAAAGTTGATAGGGCAGACATTTGAAAGATCTGTCGTCGGTACAAGACCATACGATCTGCATGTTATCTAGAGTTCAACCAATATAACGATCTTGCGATCGCTTGGTTTTAGCCTAATAAAAGCACATGTCCCATAAGGTTCATGTTTTAATTGCATGTATTAGCTCTAGAATTACCACAGTTATCCAAGTAACTGTTAACGATCTAAGGAACCATAACTGATATAATGAGCCTTTTGCGGTTTCACTTTTAATTCGTGTGTACTTAGACATGCATGGCTTAATCTTTGAGACAAGCATATAACTACTGGCAGGATCAACCAGAATAATGTTTTTCCTTCATATTCCATTCATATATTTTGAATCGAAATAAGCAATATAATAGATATATAGATATATAGATTTTTCACTTTATATAATTCCATGATTTTTATTATATTGAATAAAATTCAATATTTCGCCTTTGGGTAAAATTTTAAATATATAAGTAAAAAAATCCATTCGATTACGGCCATTTTTATATAGCATTCGTAATCCATATTTTCATTTTTAATTTATACTTGTTTTACCAATATAACAAGAATTTCATCTAATTATTGTAATATATATATTTCTATAATTTTATCTTTTTATACATACATATTTCATTATAAAATATCATTTTATTTCCAACATACATAATTATTGTATCCACACATGTACAATTTTTGTTTAACCAATATAAATATTAAGTTAAATCATTTGCATTTTGAAGATAAAAAAATTTATTCTTTCAATAATATCCTGGTAAATATAAAAAAAACCAAAAAATATAATAAAATATAAATATATAAATATATTTATATAAGAATAATATATATGCTATTATAGTACAATATAATATCGATCTTATGCAATTAATATGCCTAATAGGTCGCGATCGAACACTCGACGAGTGCAGACGTGCCTGCGGATCGACAGCAAATTGTTAGCAAATTGTTCACAGTTGTAAGTCCCGTTACTTGTGCCCAGCCACTTCGCGTCGCGTGATCTTGTCGCGCGTTTTGATTGGCCCAGCCAACGTACCTAACGGTAGTTCGCACTAACACCATCGCACACCCGAGTGTGCGTGTTATCAGCGCAAAAAACCCAGTGCTCGAAGCAGCGGTATAATTGCAAAGCAGCAGCCACGTGCTGCCTGGCTCACCGGCTTACGGTGCCCAGCTTCCCCCCCCCCCCCCCTCCTCACTCCTTATCAACTTTGGAGAAGATGGACTGGCAGGCCCCCCCGCGCACCCACAAGCTTGGAACAACACCACGCAAAAAGGCTCTGAGAACACGCAAGAGCAGCTCCAGCAGCGAGGGAAGCACCTCGCATACAGAGCCGGGCGAGATAAAGCGAAAACCGGCAAAGAAAGCACAGGGAGAGGAGCTGGAAGATAAGCCAAGCACTAGCGCAGCTCTGCGCAAGAAGCTCGCCAACAACGCCTTCGCTTTACTCTCGACCGAAGAAGACGAGTACGACCAAGAGAGCTCTGATGACGAACCCGGACCTAAAGACGATTCCAAGCCCAAGACCCCCGAGAAACCAAAGCCCACCCCGAAGACCATCAAGCCACCTCCGATTTTTATCCCCGATGTGACCAACATCTCGGCACTCGTCAAGATGATCACGACTCTTGTAGGCCCGAAGAACAATTTTACCTACAAGACCGTGAATGGCAACAACGTACGTGTCATGATGCCGGACAAAGAGTCCTATACAGCTCTGCGTCTCCAACTTGTGGCCCAAAACAAGAGGCATCGGACTTTCCAGCCGAAAGATGAACGTGCATACAAGGTTGTCATCAAAGGACTCCACCACTCCACCGATCGTGAGGAAATCATTGAAGACCTTCGCAGACAAGGGCACGCTGTTAGAGATCTGCACAATCCCATTGGCAGAAGAACTAAAGAACCGCTGGGAATATTCTTCGCCAACCTGGAGCCTTCCAGCAACAACAAAGACGTCTACCAAGTCAAGCGGATCTGCAGGTCGGTAGTAACCATTGAACCGCCGCAGAAGTTCAACGACGTGCCTCAATGCTTCAGGTGCCAAGGATTCGGTCATACACAGCGTTACTGCTTCCTGGAATACCGATGTGTAAAGTGTGGAGGCCCTCACGAATCGAGGGCATGTGAGAAGAGGGAGGACGACAAAGCGTGCTGCTTCCACTGCCAGGCGGACCATCCTGCGTCTTTCAAGGGATGCCCTGCATACAAAAGGGCCAAAGCACTCGCTGCTCCGAAAACAAGGCCCGTCGCTAATGCTAACAAGGCGCCGCCCGTGGCATCACCAAACGTCACCTCTGGCAGGAGCTACCGAGACGCCCTCAACGGAGTGCACGCAGCACCGCAGAATCCCACAACCCCAGTCCAAACCCAAACAGAAACCCCACACTCCGGTCAGATAGAAGCGATGTTCGCTCGCATGGAAGGAATGATGGAAAGGATGATGGAGCGCATGTTCACCCAGATGACACAGCTGGTGGCCACCATTCTCAACAGCAAGTCATGCAACTAAAGCTCCACCTAGTCGTCTGGAATGCGAACGGCCTGCAGAACAGCAAGGCCATAGTCGAGCACCATCTGAAGACCCACCAGATCGATATCCTACTCGTAGCCGAAACCCACTTCTCCCCCAGATCCCACTTTAATATCAGCGGATATGACCTCATCCATGCAGACCATCCTTCTGGCAGAGCACGCGGTGGAGCAGCCATCCTCATCAGGAGCGGTATTCAATACCTAGAGCTGCCCGCGTTTCAGCAAGACTGGGCACAATGTCCTGTCATCAGGATTGTCAGCCCGCAAGGAGATTTAGACATTGGAGCGGTCTACTTTCCCCCCAGATACCGCATAACAGCATCTCACCTCAGTGAGTTCTTCGAGCATTTTGGGCCCCGCTTCATAGCAGCTGGAGATTATAACGCCAAACATTCTTGGTGGGGATCGCGCGCCAACAACCCCAAAGGGAAAACTCTGTTTGGGTACCTGCAACGCCACCGACTGGACTGCCACTCCACTGGCGAGCCCACTCACTGGCCAACGAATCCCCTCAAGACTCCAGACCTACTGGACTTTGCTGTGTCGAAAGGCATAGGGCATGCGAAGATCAGCTGCACAACAAATGCTGATCTCCTGTCAGACCACTGTGCAATAAACGTGCTAATCAACACGCCAGTCCTCAGGAAAACCCCGCTCAGAAGGCTCACTGGAAAATATACCGACGCCGCCAAGTTCGCGTCCTGGATGCTCTCCACCGTCAATCCGAACCCCATCCTCAACACACCCAGGAACATTGATGAAGCTATCGGGAATCTCACCAGGCAGATGCAAAACGCTGCGGAATTCGCAAGCCCACCGCCACCAAAGACTGCGAGAACACCTAGCAGGGACCTCCACCTCTGGTCCCCGGAAATTGCGGCACTCGTGACTGAGAAGAGGCGTCTCAGGAGAGTTTGGTTCTTGACGCGCAATCCAAGAGACAAAACAGCGCTCAATCACGCCACAAAGGAGTTGAAGGACAAGATCTCCAGCCTACGCCAGGACTCCTTCCTCAGATTCCTCGAGGAACTCTCTCCCGGGGACCCAGACCACAATCTGTGGAACGTCACCCGCCACATTAAACGACCAGCCAAAAAGGTTTCCGCAGTGCGCAAAGCAGATGGATCCTGGTGCCGTTCGGATGCTGAAAGAGCAGAAGCTTTCGCCGAACACCTTTACAACGCCTTCTCTCCGTTCGACTGCTGCACTGCCGAAGAACATGCTGAAACAGCCCGGTTTCTCAATAGCCCAAGCTCTCCCGGTCCCCCGTTGGAACCAGTCGACCCTGAGGAAGTTGCGCAGGAGATTGCTCTACTGAAGAACAACAAATCTCCAGGCCTGGATCGTATAGATGCGGCGGCCCTAAAAATGCTCCCATTCCGCTGCACACAAATGCTGGCCAGCATTTACAACAGCTGCTTCCGGCTAGGGTACTTCCCGGAAGAGTGGAAAAGAGCAGAGGTTATTGTCCTCCTCAAGCCTGGTAAGCCTGAAGCCAATCTCGCCTCCTATCGTCCGATTAGTTTGCTGGCAATCCTCTCCAAAATACTCGAAAGAGTATTTTTGCGCAGAGTATTGCCAGTACTGGATGAGGCTGGTTTGATCCCCGATCACCAGTTTGGCTTCAGGCGCTCCCACGGAACACCAGAGCAATGCCACCGGCTAGTCGAACGGATCCTCGAGGCATTCGAGCAAAAGAAATACTGCTGCGCTGTAATGCTCGACGTGAAGCAGGCATTCGACAGAGTTTGGCATCCTGGACTCCTCCATAAACTCAAATCCTACCTCCCAAGCCCCCATTTTACCCTCCTCAAATCCTACACTGAGGGAAGAGCATTCCAAGTCAGATGCGGAAGTGCAATAAGCCTACCCAGACTGATCAGAGCTGGAGTTCCGCAAGGCAGTGTGCTCGGACCAATACTGTACACCCTTTACACCGCAGACCTTCCCATAATCCCCTCCAGGAACCTAACTATAGCGACTTATGCAGATGACACGGCTTTCCTCGCCTCCTCATCCGACCCACGAGAAGCCTCCGAAACAATCCAAAGGCAAATGGACGCGCTACATCCCTGGCTCAGCAGGTGGAACATCGTAGTGAACGCGGAAAAATCTACCCAAACAACATTTGCACTAAGGAGAGGAGACTGCCCACCGGTCACGCTAAACGGAGTCATCATTCCCAACGCACCCGCACCCAAGTACCTAGGACTTACCCTGGACCGCAGGCTCACTTGGCGTCCCCACATCGTCAGCAAACGCATACAGGCCGATGCGCGTCTGAGGCAGATGCATTGGCTTATTGGGAGAGGGTCCAAGCTAAGGCAGAACCACAAAATCCTGGTGTACAAGGCAATTCTCAAGCCCATCTGGACCTACGGGATACAGCTATGGGGCACGGCAAGCCACACGAATCGCCTGCGTATACAGCGGTTCCAGAATAGGTGCTTGAGAATTGCCTGTAATGCGCATCCCTACCACGAGAATGTCGCCATACATAGGGAACTTGGAATCCCACAAGTCGCTGATGAAATCTCCAGGCTCAGCGAGAGATACCTGAAAAGGCTCGAAAACCACCCTAACCACCTCGCCACCAACCTGTTAGACAATAGCCAAACAAGCAGACGTCTCATGAGGAGACACCCTCTCGATCTTCCACAACAATAGACAACTCATATAAAACCCGCCACAAATACATGTACAATAGTATCCCTTAAGCTAATGTTCCCCCGCAAAACCATTTAATTATTGTCCACTAGGACAGATTTTAAATAAATAAACGCACGCTAAAAAAAAAAAAAAAAAAAAAAAAAAAAAAAAAAATAATTAAAATCATATAAAAATAATTAACAAATATGAATACATAAGTTTTTTGAATCGCAATTACTAAGTATAATATCCACTATAATCTTTTCTCTATAATACTGTATATTTCAGCATATACATAAAATTAATCATTTTCATATGTATATTATTTAATTTACTCATATTATTGCCAAAATCATATGAATACATAAGTTTTGAACAATATGAGAGGTCGGCAACCACTGCCTACCTATAGTAGTTTTTGAACCCTCTGTCGTTTACACTACTATACCTCTCATTATAATGGCTTTTCTCTATAATACTAAGAGAATGTGGGAATATTTCAGCATTTTTTCCCCTATACATATAATAATTAATCATTTTCATATGTATATTATTTAATTTACTCATATTATTGCCAAAATCATATGAATACATAAGTTTTGAACAATATGAGAGGTCGGCAACCACTGCCTACCTATAGTAGTTTTTGAACCCTCTGTCGTAATTCCGGTCGTTTACACTACTATACCCTCTCACTATAATGGCTTTTCTCTATTATACTAAGAGAATGTGGGAATATTTCATCATTTTTTCCCCTATACATATAATAATTAATAATTTTCATATGTATATTATTTAATTTACTCATATAATTGCCAAAATCATATAAATACATAAGTTTTGAACAATATCAGAGGTCAGCAACGGTCTTTTCTCTGTAATACTAAGATAATATGGGAATATTTCAACATTTTTTCCCTTATACATATAATAATTAATCATTTTCATATGTATATTATTTAATTTACTCATATAATTGCCAAAATCATATAAATACATAAGTTTTGAACAATATCAGAGGTCAGCAACGGTCTTTCCTCTATAATACTAAGATAATATGGGAATATTTCAACATTTTTTCCCTTATACATATAATAATTAATCATTTTCATATGTATATTATTTAATTTACTCATATAATTGCCAAAATCATATAAATACATAAGTTTTGAACAATATCAGAGGTCAGCAACGGTCTTTCCTCTATAATACTAAGATAATATGGGAATATTTCAGCATTTTTTCCCTTATACATTTATACATATAATAATTAATCATTTTCATATGTATATTATTTAATTTACTCATATAATTGCCAAAATCATATAAATACATAAGTTTTGAACAATATCAGAGGTCAGCAACGGTCTTTCCTCTATAATACTAAGAGAATGTGGGAATATTTCAGCATTTTTTCCCCTATACATATAATAATTAATAATTTTCATATGTATATTATTTAATTTACTCATATAATTGCCAAAATCATATGAATACATAAGTTTTGAACAATATGAGAGGTCGGCAACCACTGCCTACCTATAGTAGTTTTTGAACCCTCTGTCGTAATTCCGGTCGTTTACACTACTATACCCTCTCACTATAATGGCTTTTCTCTATAATACTAAGAGAATGTGGGATATTTTCAGCATTTTTTCCCTTATACATATAATAATTAATCATTTTCATATGTATATTATTTAATTTACTCATATTATTGCCAAAATCATATGAATACATAAGTTTTGAACAATATGAGAGGTCGGCAACCACTGCCTACCTATAGTAGTTTTTGAACCCTCTGTCGTAATTCCGGTCGTTTACACTACTATACCCTCTCACTATAATGGCTTTTCTCTATAATACTAAGAGAATGTGGGATATTTTCAGCATTTTTTCCCTTATACATATAATAATTAATAATTTTCATATGTATATTATTTAATTTACTCATATAATTGCCAAAATCATATGAATACATAAGTTTTGAACAATATGAGAGGTCGGCAACCACTGCCTACCTATAGTAGTTTTTGAACCCTCTGTCGTAATTCCGGTCGTTTACACTACTATACCCTCTCACTATAATGGCTTTTCTCTATAATACTAAGAGAATGTGGGAATATTTCAGCATTTTTTCCCCTATACATATAATAATTAATAATTTTCATATGTATATTATTTAATTTACTCATATAATTGCCAAAATCATATGAATACATAAGTTTTGAACAATATGAGAGGTCGGCAACCACTGCCTACCTATAGTAGTTTTTGAACCCTCTGTCGTAATTCCGGTCGTTTACACTACTATACCCTCTCACTATAATGGCTTTTCTCTATTATACTAAGAGAATGTGGGAATATTTCAGCATTTTTTCCCCTATACATATAATAATTTTCATATGTATATTATTTAATTTACTCATATAATTGCCAAAATCATATAAATACATAAGTTTTGAACAATATCAGAGGTCAGCAACGGTCTTTCCTCTATAATACTAAGATAATATGGGAATATTTCAGCATTTTTTCCCTTATACATTTATTCATATAATAATTAATCATTTTCATATCTATATTATTTAATTTACTCATATAATTGCCAAAATCATATAAATACATAAGTTTTGAACAATATCAGAGGTCAGCAACGGTCTTTCCTCTATAATACTAAGATAATATGGGAATATTTCAACATTTTTTCCCTTATACATATAATAATTAATAATTTTCATATGTATATTATTTAATTTACTCATATAATTGCCAAAATCATATAAATACATAAGTTTTGAACAATATCAGAGGTCAGCAACGGTCTTTCCTCTATAATACTAAGAGAATGTGGGAATATTTCAGCATTTTTTCCCCTATACATATAATAATTAATAATTTTCATATGTATATTATTTAATTTACTCATATAATTGCCAAAATCATATGAATACATAAGTTTTGAACAATATGAGAGGTCGGCAACCACTGCCTACCTATAGTAGTTTTTGAACCCTCTGTCGTAATTCCGATCGTTTACACTACTATACCCTCTCACTATAATGGCTTTTCTCTATAATACTAAGAGAATGTGGGATATTTTCAGCATTTTTTCCCTTATACATATAATAATTAATCATTTTCATATGTATATTATTTAATTTACTCATATTATTGCCAAAATCATATGAATACATAAGTTTTGAACAATATGAGAGGTCGGCAACCACTGCCTACCTATAGTAGTTTTTGAACCCTCTGTCGTTTACACTACTATACCCTCTCATTATAATGGCTTTTCTCTATAATACTAAGAGAATGTGGGAATATTTCAGCATTTTTTCCCCTATACATATAATAATTAATCATTTTCATATGTATATTATTTAATTTACTCATATTATTGCCAAAATCATATGAATACATAAGTTTTGAACAATATGAGAGGTCGGCAACCACTGCCTACCTATAGTAGTTTTTGAACCCTCTGTCGTAATTCCGGTCGTTTACACTACTATACCCTCTCACTATAATGGCTTTTCTCTATTATACTAAGAGAATGTGGGAATATTTCATCATTTTTTCCCCTATACATATAATAATTAATAATTTTCATATGTATATTATTTAATTTACTCATATAATTGCCAAAATCATATAAATACATAAGTTTTGAACAATATCAGAGGTCAGCAACGGTCTTTTCTCTGTAATACTAAGATAATATGGGAATATTTCAACATTTTTTCCCTTATACATATAATAATTAATCATTTTCATATGTATATTATTTAATTTACTCATATAATTGCCAAAATCATATAAATACATAAGTTTTGAACAATATCAGAGGTCAGCAACGGTCTTTCCTCTATAATACTAAGATAATATGGGAATATTTCAACATTTTTTCCCTTATACATATAATAATTAATCATTTTCATATGTATATTATTTAATTTACTCATATAATTGCCAAAATCATATAAATACATAAGTTTTGAACAATATCAGAGGTCAGCAACGGTCTTTCCTCTATAATACTAAGATAATATGGGAATATTTCAGCATTTTTTCCCTTATACATTTATACATATAATAATTAATCATTTTCATATGTATATTATTTAATTTACTCATATAATTGCCAAAATCATATAAATACATAAGTTTTGAACAATATCAGAGGTCAGCAACGGTCTTTCCTCTATAATACTAAGAGAATGTGGGAATATTTCAGCATTTTTTCCCCTATACATATAATAATTAATAATTTTCATATGTATATTATTTAATTTACTCATATAATTGCCAAAATCATATGAATACATAAGTTTTGAACAATATGAGAGGTCGGCAACCACTGCCTACCTATAGTAGTTTTTGAACCCTCTGTCGTAATTCCGGTCGTTTACACTACTATACCCTCTCACTATAATGGCTTTTCTCTATAATACTAAGAGAATGTGGGATATTTTCAGCATTTTTTCCCTTATACATATAATAATTAATCATTTTCATATGTATATTATTTAATTTACTCATATTATTGCCAAAATCATATGAATACATAAGTTTTGAACAATATGAGAGGTCGGCAACCACTGCCTACCTATAGTAGTTTTTGAACCCTCTGTCGTAATTCCGGTCGTTTACACTACTATACCCTCTCACTATAATGGCTTTTCTCTATAATACTAAGAGAATGTGGGATATTTTCAGCATTTTTTCCCTTATACATATAATAATTAATCATTTTCATATGTATATTATTTAATTTACTCATATTATTGCCAAAATCATATGAATACATAAGTTTTGAACAATATGAGAGGTCGGCAACCACTGCCTACCTATAGTAGTTTTTGAACCCTCTGTCGTAATTCCGGTCGTTTACACTACTATACCCTCTCACTATAATGGCTTTTCTCTATTATACTAAGAGAATGTGGGATATTTTCAGCATTTTTTCCCTTATACATATAATAATTAATAATTTTCATATGTATATTATTTAATTTACTCATATAATTGCCAAAATCATATGAATACATAAGTTTTGAACAATATGAGAGGTCGGCAACCACTGCCTACCTATAGTAGTTTTTGAACCCTCTGTCGTAATTCCGGTCGTTTACACTACTATACCCTCTCACTATAATGGCTTTTCTCTATAATACTAAGAGAATGTGGGAATATTTCAGCATTTTTTCCCCTATACATATAATAATTAATAATTTTCATATGTATATTATTTAATTTACTCATATAATTGCCAAAATCATATGAATACATAAGTTTTGAACAATATGAGAGGTCGGCAACCACTGCCTACCTATAGTAGTTTTTGAACCCTCTGTCGTAATTCCGGTCGTTTACACTACTATACCCTCTCACTATAATGGCTTTTCTCTATTATACTAAGAGAATGTGGGAATATTTCAGCATTTTTTCCCCTATACATATAATAATTTTCATATGTATATTATTTAATTTACTCATATAATTGCCAAAATCATATAAATACATAAGTTTTGAACAATATCAGAGGTCAGCAACGGTCTTTCCTCTATAATACTAAGATAATATGGGAATATTTCAGCATTTTTTCCCTTATACATTTATTCATATAATAATTAATCATTTTCATATCTATATTATTTAATTTACTCATATAATTGCCAAAATCATATAAATACATAAGTTTTGAACAATATCAGAGGTCAGCAACGGTCTTTCCTCTATAATACTAAGATAATATGGGAATATTTCAGCATTTTTTCCCTTATATATTTTGACATATAAAAATTAATCATTTTCATATGTATATTATTTAATTTACTCATATAATTGCCAAAATCATATAAATACATAAGTATTGAACAATATCAGAGGTCAGCAACGGTCTTTCCTCTATAATACTAAGAGAATGTGGGAATATTTCAGCATTTTTTCCCCTATACATATAATAATTAATCATTTTCATATGTATATTATTTAATTTACTCATATAATTGCCAAAATCATATGAATACATAAGTTTTGAACAATATGAGAGGTCGGCAACCACTGCCTACCTATAGTAGTTTTTGAACCCTCTGTCGTAATTCCGGTCGTTTACACTACTATACCCTCTCACTATAATGGCTTTTCTCTATAATACTAAGAGAATGTGGGAATATTTCATCATTTTTTCCCCTATACATATAATAATTAATAATTTTCATATGTATATTATTTAATTTACTCATATAATTGCCAAAATCATATAAATACATAAGTTTTGAACAATATCAGAGGTCAGCAACGGTCTTTCCTCTATAATACTAAGATAATATGGGAATATTTCAACATTTTTTCCCTTATACATATAATAATTAATCATTTTCATATGTATATTATTTAATTTACTCATATAATTGCCAAAATCATATAAATACATAAGTTTTGAACAATATCAGAGGTCAGCAACGGTCTTTCCTCTATAATACTAAGATAATATGGGAATATTTCAGCATTTTTTCCCTTATACATTTATTCATATAATAATTAATCATTTTCATATCTATATTATTTAATTTACTCATATAATTGCCAAAATCATATAAATACATAAGTTTTGAACAATATCAGAGGTCAGCAACGGTCTTTCCTCTATAATACTAAGATAATATGGGAATATTTCAGCATTTTTTCCCTTATATATTTTGACATATAAAAATTAATCATTTTCATATGTATATTATTTAATTTACTCATATAATTGCCAAAATCATATAAATACATAAGTATTGAACAATATCAGAGGTCAGCAACGGTCTTTCCTCTATAATACTAAGAGAATGTGGGAATATTTCAGCATTTTTTCCCCTATACATATAATAATTAATCATTTTCATATGTATATTATTTAATTTACTCATATAATTGCCAAAATCATATGAATACATAAGTTTTGAACAATATGAGAGGTCGGCAACCACTGCCTACCTATAGTAGTTTTTGAACCCTCTGTCGTAATTCCGGTCGTTTACACTACTATACCCTCTCACTATAATGGCTTTTCTCTATTATACTAAGAGAATGTGGGAATATTTCAGCATTTTTTCCCCTATACATATAATAATTTTCATATGTATATTATTTAATTTACTCATATAATTGCCAAAATCATATAAATACATAAGTTTTGAACAATATCAGAGGTCAGCAACGGTCTTTCCTCTATAATACTAAGATAATATGGGAATATTTCAGCATTTTTTCCCTTATACATTTATTCATATAATAATTAATCATTTTCATATCTATATTATTTAATTTACTCATATAATTGCCAAAATCATATAAATACATAAGTTTTGAACAATATCAGAGGTCAGCAACGGTCTTTCCTCTATAATACTAAGAGAATGTGGGAATATTTCAGCATTTTTTCCCCTATACATATAATAATTAATAATTTTCATATGTATATTATTTAATTTACTCATATAATTGCCAAAATCATATGAATACATAAGTTTTGAACAATATGAGAGGTCGGCAACCACTGCCTACCTATAGTAGTTTTTGAACCCTCTGTCGTAATTCCGATCGTTTACACTACTATACCCTCTCACTATAATGGCTTTTCTCTATAATACTAAGAGAATGTGGGATATTTTCAGCATTTTTTCCCTTATACATATAATAATTAATCATTTTCATATGTATATTATTTAATTTACTCATATTATTGCCAAAATCATATGAATACATAAGTTTTGAACAATATGAGAGGTCGGCAACCACTGCCTACCTATAGTAGTTTTTGAACCCTCTGTCGTTTACACTACTATACCCTCTCATTATAATGGCTTTTCTCTATAATACTAAGAGAATGTGGGAATATTTCAGCATTTTTTCCCCTATACATATAATAATTAATCATTTTCATATGTATATTATTTAATTTACTCATATTATTGCCAAAATCATATGAATACATAAGTTTTGAACAATATGAGAGGTCGGCAACCACTGCCTACCTATAGTAGTTTTTGAACCCTCTGTCGTAATTCCGGTCGTTTACACTACTATACCCTCTCACTATAATGGCTTTTCTCTATTATACTAAGAGAATGTGGGAATATTTCATCATTTTTTCCCCTATACATATAATAATTAATAATTTTCATATGTATATTATTTAATTTACTCATATAATTGCCAAAATCATATAAATACATAAGTTTTGAACAATATCAGAGGTCAGCAACGGTCTTTTCTCTGTAATACTAAGATAATATGGGAATATTTCAACATTTTTTCCCTTATACATATAATAATTAATCATTTTCATATGTATATTATTTAATTTACTCATATAATTGCCAAAATCATATAAATACATAAGTTTTGAACAATATCAGAGGTCAGCAACGGTCTTTCCTCTATAATACTAAGATAATATGGGAATATTTCAACATTTTTTCCCTTATACATATAATAATTAATCATTTTCATATGTATATTATTTAATTTACTCATATAATTGCCAAAATCATATAAATACATAAGTTTTGAACAATATCAGAGGTCAGCAACGGTCTTTCCTCTATAATACTAAGATAATATGGGAATATTTCAGCATTTTTTCCCTTATACATTTATACATATAATAATTAATCATTTTCATATGTATATTATTTAATTTACTCATATAATTGCCAAAATCATATAAATACATAAGTTTTGAACAATATCAGAGGTCAGCAACGGTCTTTCCTCTATAATACTAAGAGAATGTGGGAATATTTCAGCATTTTTTCCCCTATACATATAATAATTAATAATTTTCATATGTATATTATTTAATTTACTCATATAATTGCCAAAATCATATGAATACATAAGTTTTGAACAATATGAGAGGTCGGCAACCACTGCCTACCTATAGTAGTTTTTGAACCCTCTGTCGTAATTCCGGTCGTTTACACTACTATACCCTCTCACTATAATGGCTTTTCTCTATAATACTAAGAGAATGTGGGATATTTTCAGCATTTTTTCCCTTATACATATAATAATTAATCATTTTCATATGTATATTATTTAATTTACTCATATTATTGCCAAAATCATATGAATACATAAGTTTTGAACAATATGAGAGGTCGGCAACCACTGCCTACCTATAGTAGTTTTTGAACCCTCTGTCGTAATTCCGGTCGTTTACACTACTATACCCTCTCACTATAATGGCTTTTCTCTATAATACTAAGAGAATGTGGGATATTTTCAGCATTTTTTCCCTTATACATATAATAATTAATCATTTTCATATGTATATTATTTAATTTACTCATATTATTGCCAAAATCATATGAATACATAAGTTTTGAACAATATGAGAGGTCGGCAACCACTGCCTACCTATAGTAGTTTTTGAACCCTCTGTCGTAATTCCGGTCGTTTACACTACTATACCCTCTCACTATAATGGCTTTTCTCTATTATACTAAGAGAATGTGGGATATTTTCAGCATTTTTTCCCTTATACATATAATAATTAATAATTTTCATATGTATATTATTTAATTTACTCATATAATTGCCAAAATCATATGAATACATAAGTTTTGAACAATATGAGAGGTCGGCAACCACTGCCTACCTATAGTAGTTTTTGAACCCTCTGTCGTAATTCCGGTCGTTTACACTACTATACCCTCTCACTATAATGGCTTTTCTCTATAATACTAAGAGAATGTGGGAATATTTCAGCATTTTTTCCCCTATACATATAATAATTAATAATTTTCATATGTATATTATTTAATTTACTCATATAATTGCCAAAATCATATGAATACATAAGTTTTGAACAATATGAGAGGTCGGCAACCACTGCCTACCTATAGTAGTTTTTGAACCCTCTGTCGTAATTCCGGTCGTTTACACTACTATACCCTCTCACTATAATGGCTTTTCTCTATTATACTAAGAGAATGTGGGAATATTTCAGCATTTTTTCCCCTATACATATAATAATTTTCATATGTATATTATTTAATTTACTCATATAATTGCCAAAATCATATAAATACATAAGTTTTGAACAATATCAGAGGTCAGCAACGGTCTTTCCTCTATAATACTAAGATAATATGGGAATATTTCAGCATTTTTTCCCTTATACATTTATTCATATAATAATTAATCATTTTCATATCTATATTATTTAATTTACTCATATAATTGCCAAAATCATATAAATACATAAGTTTTGAACAATATCAGAGGTCAGCAACGGTCTTTCCTCTATAATACTAAGATAATATGGGAATATTTCAACATTTTTTCCCTTATACATATAATAATTAATAATTTTCATATGTATATTATTTAATTTACTCATATAATTGCCAAAATCATATAAATACATAAGTTTTGAACAATATCAGAGGTCAGCAACGGTCTTTCCTCTATAATACTAAGAGAATGTGGGAATATTTCAGCATTTTTTCCCCTATACATATAATAATTAATAATTTTCATATGTATATTATTTAATTTACTCATATAATTGCCAAAATCATATGAATACATAAGTTTTGAACAATATGAGAGGTCGGCAACCACTGCCTACCTATAGTAGTTTTTGAACCCTCTGTCGTAATTCCGATCGTTTACACTACTATACCCTCTCACTATAATGGCTTTTCTCTATAATACTAAGAGAATGTGGGATATTTTCAGCATTTTTTCCCTTATACATATAATAATTAATCATTTTCATATGTATATTATTTAATTTACTCATATTATTGCCAAAATCATATGAATACATAAGTTTTGAACAATATGAGAGGTCGGCAACCACTGCCTACCTATAGTAGTTTTTGAACCCTCTGTCGTTTACACTACTATACCCTCTCATTATAATGGCTTTTCTCTATAATACTAAGAGAATGTGGGAATATTTCAGCATTTTTTCCCCTATACATATAATAATTAATCATTTTCATATGTATATTATTTAATTTACTCATATTATTGCCAAAATCATATGAATACATAAGTTTTGAACAATATGAGAGGTCGGCAACCACTGCCTACCTATAGTAGTTTTTGAACCCTCTGTCGTAATTCCGGTCGTTTACACTACTATACCCTCTCACTATAATGGCTTTTCTCTATTATACTAAGAGAATGTGGGAATATTTCATCATTTTTTCCCCTATACATATAATAATTAATAATTTTCATATGTATATTATTTAATTTACTCATATAATTGCCAAAATCATATAAATACATAAGTTTTGAACAATATCAGAGGTCAGCAACGGTCTTTTCTCTGTAATACTAAGATAATATGGGAATATTTCAACATTTTTTCCCTTATACATATAATAATTAATCATTTTCATATGTATATTATTTAATTTACTCATATAATTGCCAAAATCATATAAATACATAAGTTTTGAACAATATCAGAGGTCAGCAACGGTCTTTCCTCTATAATACTAAGATAATATGGGAATATTTCAACATTTTTTCCCTTATACATATAATAATTAATCATTTTCATATGTATATTATTTAATTTACTCATATAATTGCCAAAATCATATAAATACATAAGTTTTGAACAATATCAGAGGTCAGCAACGGTCTTTCCTCTATAATACTAAGATAATATGGGAATATTTCAGCATTTTTTCCCTTATACATTTATACATATAATAATTAATCATTTTCATATGTATATTATTTAATTTACTCATATAATTGCCAAAATCATATAAATACATAAGTTTTGAACAATATCAGAGGTCAGCAACGGTCTTTCCTCTATAATACTAAGAGAATGTGGGAATATTTCAGCATTTTTTCCCCTATACATATAATAATTAATAATTTTCATATGTATATTATTTAATTTACTCATATAATTGCCAAAATCATATGAATACATAAGTTTTGAACAATATGAGAGGTCGGCAACCACTGCCTACCTATAGTAGTTTTTGAACCCTCTGTCGTAATTCCGGTCGTTTACACTACTATACCCTCTCACTATAATGGCTTTTCTCTATAATACTAAGAGAATGTGGGATATTTTCAGCATTTTTTCCCTTATACATATAATAATTAATCATTTTCATATGTATATTATTTAATTTACTCATATTATTGCCAAAATCATATGAATACATAAGTTTTGAACAATATGAGAGGTCGGCAACCACTGCCTACCTATAGTAGTTTTTGAACCCTCTGTCGTAATTCCGGTCGTTTACACTACTATACCCTCTCACTATAATGGCTTTTCTCTATAATACTAAGAGAATGTGGGATATTTTCAGCATTTTTTCCCTTATACATATAATAATTAATCATTTTCATATGTATATTATTTAATTTACTCATATTATTGCCAAAATCATATGAATACATAAGTTTTGAACAATATGAGAGGTCGGCAACCACTGCCTACCTATAGTAGTTTTTGAACCCTCTGTCGTAATTCCGGTCGTTTACACTACTATACCCTCTCACTATAATGGCTTTTCTCTATTATACTAAGAGAATGTGGGATATTTTCAGCATTTTTTCCCTTATACATATAATAATTAATAATTTTCATATGTATATTATTTAATTTACTCATATAATTGCCAAAATCATATGAATACATAAGTTTTGAACAATATGAGAGGTCGGCAACCACTGCCTACCTATAGTAGTTTTTGAACCCTCTGTCGTAATTCCGGTCGTTTACACTACTATACCCTCTCACTATAATGGCTTTTCTCTATAATACTAAGAGAATGTGGGAATATTTCAGCATTTTTTCCCCTATACATATAATAATTAATAATTTTCATATGTATATTATTTAATTTACTCATATAATTGCCAAAATCATATGAATACATAAGTTTTGAACAATATGAGAGGTCGGCAACCACTGCCTACCTATAGTAGTTTTTGAACCCTCTGTCGTAATTCCGGTCGTTTACACTACTATACCCTCTCACTATAATGGCTTTTCTCTATTATACTAAGAGAATGTGGGAATATTTCAGCATTTTTTCCCCTATACATATAATAATTTTCATATGTATATTATTTAATTTACTCATATAATTGCCAAAATCATATAAATACATAAGTTTTGAACAATATCAGAGGTCAGCAACGGTCTTTCCTCTATAATACTAAGATAATATGGGAATATTTCAGCATTTTTTCCCTTATACATTTATTCATATAATAATTAATCATTTTCATATCTATATTATTTAATTTACTCATATAATTGCCAAAATCATATAAATACATAAGTTTTGAACAATATCAGAGGTCAGCAACGGTCTTTCCTCTATAATACTAAGATAATATGGGAATATTTCAGCATTTTTTCCCTTATATATTTTGACATATAAAAATTAATCATTTTCATATGTATATTATTTAATTTACTCATATAATTGCCAAAATCATATAAATACATAAGTATTGAACAATATCAGAGGTCAGCAACGGTCTTTCCTCTATAATACTAAGAGAATGTGGGAATATTTCAGCATTTTTTCCCCTATACATATAATAATTAATCATTTTCATATGTATATTATTTAATTTACTCATATAATTGCCAAAATCATATGAATACATAAGTTTTGAACAATATGAGAGGTCGGCAACCACTGCCTACCTATAGTAGTTTTTGAACCCTCTGTCGTAATTCCGGTCGTTTACACTACTATACCCTCTCACTATAATGGCTTTTCTCTATAATACTAAGAGAATGTGGGAATATTTCATCATTTTTTCCCCTATACATATAATAATTAATAATTTTCATATGTATATTATTTAATTTACTCATATAATTGCCAAAATCATATAAATACATAAGTTTTGAACAATATCAGAGGTCAGCAACGGTCTTTCCTCTATAATACTAAGATAATATGGGAATATTTCAACATTTTTTCCCTTATACATATAATAATTAATCATTTTCATATGTATATTATTTAATTTACTCATATAATTGCCAAAATCATATAAATACATAAGTTTTGAACAATATCAGAGGTCAGCAACGGTCTTTCCTCTATAATACTAAGATAATATGGGAATATTTCAGCATTTTTTCCCTTATACATTTATTCATATAATAATTAATCATTTTCATATCTATATTATTTAATTTACTCATATAATTGCCAAAATCATATAAATACATAAGTTTTGAACAATATCAGAGGTCAGCAACGGTCTTTCCTCTATAATACTAAGATAATATGGGAATATTTCAGCATTTTTTCCCTTATATATTTTGACATATAAAATTAATCATTTTCATATGTATATTATTTAATTTACTCATATAATTGCCAAAATCATATAAATACATAAGTATTGAACAATATCAGAGGTCAGCAACGGTCTTTCCTCTATAATACTAAGAGAATGTGGGAATATTTCAGCATTTTTTCCCCTATACATATAATAATTAATCATTTTCATATGTATATTATTTAATTTACTCATATAATTGCCAAAATCATATGAATACATAAGTTTTGAACAATATGAGAGGTCGGCAACCACTGCCTACCTATAGTAGTTTTTGAACCCTCTGTCGTAATTCCGGTCGTTTACACTACTATACCCTCTCACTATAATGGCTTTTCTCTATTATACTAAGAGAATGTGGGAATATTTCAGCATTTTTTCCCCTATACATATAATAATTTTCATATGTATATTATTTAATTTACTCATATAATTGCCAAAATCATATAAATACATAAGTTTTGAACAATATCAGAGGTCAGCAACGGTCTTTCCTCTATAATACTAAGATAATATGGGAATATTTCAGCATTTTTTCCCTTATACATTTATTCATATAATAATTAATCATTTTCATATCTATATTATTTAATTTACTCATATAATTGCCAAAATCATATAAATACATAAGTTTTGAACAATATCAGAGGTCAGCAACGGTCTTTCCTCTATAATACTAAGAGAATGTGGGAATATTTCAGCATTTTTTCCCCTATACATATAATAATTAATAATTTTCATATGTATATTATTTAATTTACTCATATAATTGCCAAAATCATATGAATACATAAGTTTTGAACAATATGAGAGGTCGGCAACCACTGCCTACCTATAGTAGTTTTTGAACCCTCTGTCGTAATTCCGATCGTTTACACTACTATACCCTCTCACTATAATGGCTTTTCTCTATAATACTAAGAGAATGTGGGATATTTTCAGCATTTTTTCCCTTATACATATAATAATTAATCATTTTCATATGTATATTATTTAATTTACTCATATTATTGCCAAAATCATATGAATACATAAGTTTTGAACAATATGAGAGGTCGGCAACCACTGCCTACCTATAGTAGTTTTTGAACCCTCTGTCGTTTACACTACTATACCCTCTCATTATAATGGCTTTTCTCTATAATACTAAGAGAATGTGGGAATATTTCAGCATTTTTTCCCCTATACATATAATAATTAATCATTTTCATATGTATATTATTTAATTTACTCATATTATTGCCAAAATCATATGAATACATAAGTTTTGAACAATATGAGAGGTCGGCAACCACTGCCTACCTATAGTAGTTTTTGAACCCTCTGTCGTAATTCCGGTCGTTTACACTACTATACCCTCTCACTATAATGGCTTTTCTCTATTATACTAAGAGAATGTGGGAATATTTCATCATTTTTTCCCCTATACATATAATAATTAATAATTTTCATATGTATATTATTTAATTTACTCATATAATTGCCAAAATCATATAAATACATAAGTTTTGAACAATATCAGAGGTCAGCAACGGTCTTTTCTCTGTAATACTAAGATAATATGGGAATATTTCAACATTTTTTCCCTTATACATATAATAATTAATCATTTTCATATGTATATTATTTAATTTACTCATATAATTGCCAAAATCATATAAATACATAAGTTTTGAACAATATCAGAGGTCAGCAACGGTCTTTCCTCTATAATACTAAGATAATATGGGAATATTTCAACATTTTTTCCCTTATACATATAATAATTAATCATTTTCATATGTATATTATTTAATTTACTCATATAATTGCCAAAATCATATAAATACATAAGTTTTGAACAATATCAGAGGTCAGCAACGGTCTTTCCTCTATAATACTAAGATAATATGGGAATATTTCAGCATTTTTTCCCTTATACATTTATACATATAATAATTAATCATTTTCATATGTATATTATTTAATTTACTCATATAATTGCCAAAATCATATAAATACATAAGTTTTGAACAATATCAGAGGTCAGCAACGGTCTTTCCTCTATAATACTAAGAGAATGTGGGAATATTTCAGCATTTTTTCCCCTATACATATAATAATTAATAATTTTCATATGTATATTATTTAATTTACTCATATAATTGCCAAAATCATATGAATACATAAGTTTTGAACAATATGAGAGGTCGGCAACCACTGCCTACCTATAGTAGTTTTTGAACCCTCTGTCGTAATTCCGGTCGTTTACACTACTATACCCTCTCACTATAATGGCTTTTCTCTATAATACTAAGAGAATGTGGGATATTTTCAGCATTTTTTCCCTTATACATATAATAATTAATCATTTTCATATGTATATTATTTAATTTACTCATATTATTGCCAAAATCATATGAATACATAAGTTTTGAACAATATGAGAGGTCGGCAACCACTGCCTACCTATAGTAGTTTTTGAACCCTCTGTCGTAATTCCGGTCGTTTACACTACTATACCCTCTCACTATAATGGCTTTTCTCTATAATACTAAGAGAATGTGGGATATTTTCAGCATTTTTTCCCTTATACATATAATAATTAATAATTTTCATATGTATATTATTTAATTTACTCATATAATTGCCAAAATCATATGAATACATAAGTTTTGAACAATATGAGAGGTCGGCAACCACTGCCTACCTATAGTAGTTTTTGAACCCTCTGTCGTAATTCCGGTCGTTTACACTACTATACCCTCTCACTATAATGGCTTTTCTCTATAATACTAAGAGAATGTGGGAATATTTCAGCATTTTTTCCCCTATACATATAATAATTAATAATTTTCATATGTATATTATTTAATTTACTCATATAATTGCCAAAATCATATGAATACATAAGTTTTGAACAATATGAGAGGTCGGCAACCACTGCCTACCTATAGTAGTTTTTGAACCCTCTGTCGTAATTCCGGTCGTTTACACTACTATACCCTCTCACTATAATGGCTTTTCTCTATTATACTAAGAGAATGTGGGAATATTTCAGCATTTTTTCCCCTATACATATAATAATTTTCATATGTATATTATTTAATTTACTCATATAATTGCCAAAATCATATAAATACATAAGTTTTGAACAATATCAGAGGTCAGCAACGGTCTTTCCTCTATAATACTAAGATAATATGGGAATATTTCAGCATTTTTTCCCTTATACATTTATTCATATAATAATTAATCATTTTCATATCTATATTATTTAATTTACTCATATAATTGCCAAAATCATATAAATACATAAGTTTTGAACAATATCAGAGGTCAGCAACGGTCTTTCCTCTATAATACTAAGATAATATGGGAATATTTCAACATTTTTTCCCTTATACATATAATAATTAATAATTTTCATATGTATATTATTTAATTTACTCATATAATTGCCAAAATCATATAAATACATAAGTTTTGAACAATATCAGAGGTCAGCAACGGTCTTTCCTCTATAATACTAAGAGAATGTGGGAATATTTCAGCATTTTTTCCCCTATACATATAATAATTAATAATTTTCATATGTATATTATTTAATTTACTCATATAATTGCCAAAATCATATGAATACATAAGTTTTGAACAATATGAGAGGTCGGCAACCACTGCCTACCTATAGTAGTTTTTGAACCCTCTGTCGTAATTCCGATCGTTTACACTACTATACCCTCTCACTATAATGGCTTTTCTCTATAATACTAAGAGAATGTGGGATATTTTCAGCATTTTTTCCCTTATACATATAATAATTAATCATTTTCATATGTATATTATTTAATTTACTCATATTATTGCCAAAATCATATGAATACATAAGTTTTGAACAATATGAGAGGTCGGCAACCACTGCCTACCTATAGTAGTTTTTGAACCCTCTGTCGTTTACACTACTATACCCTCTCATTATAATGGCTTTTCTCTATAATACTAAGAGAATGTGGGAATATTTCAGCATTTTTTCCCCTATACATATAATAATTAATCATTTTCATATGTATATTATTTAATTTACTCATATTATTGCCAAAATCATATGAATACATAAGTTTTGAACAATATGAGAGGTCGGCAACCACTGCCTACCTATAGTAGTTTTTGAACCCTCTGTCGTAATTCCGGTCGTTTACACTACTATACCCTCTCACTATAATGGCTTTTCTCTATTATACTAAGAGAATGTGGGAATATTTCATCATTTTTTCCCCTATACATATAATAATTAATAATTTTCATATGTATATTATTTAATTTACTCATATAATTGCCAAAATCATATAAATACATAAGTTTTGAACAATATCAGAGGTCAGCAACGGTCTTTTCTCTGTAATACTAAGATAATATGGGAATATTTCAACATTTTTTCCCTTATACATATAATAATTAATCATTTTCATATGTATATTATTTAATTTACTCATATAATTGCCAAAATCATATAAATACATAAGTTTTGAACAATATCAGAGGTCAGCAACGGTCTTTCCTCTATAATACTAAGATAATATGGGAATATTTCAGCATTTTTTCCCTTATACATATCATATAATAATTAATCATTTTCATATGTATATTATTTAATTTACTCATATAATTGCCAAAATCATATAAATACATAAGTTTTGAACAATATCAGAGGTCAGCAACGGTCTTTCCTCTATAATACTAAGATAATATGGGAATATTTCAACATTTTTTCCCTTATACATATAATAATAATTAATCATTTTCATATGTATATTATTTAATTTACTCATATAATTGCCAAAATCATATAAATACATAAGTTTTGAACAATATCAGAGGTCAGCAACGGTCTTTCCTCTATAATACTAAGAGAATGTGGGAATATTTCAGCATTTTTTCCCCTATACATATAATAATTAATAATTTTCATATGTATATTATTTAATTTACTCATATAATTGCCAAAATCATATGAATACATAAGTTTTGAACAATATGAGAGGTCGGCAACCACTGCCTACCTATAGTAGTTTTTGAACCCTCTGTCGTAATTCCGGTCGTTTACACTACTATACCCTCTCACTATAATGGCTTTTCTCTATAATACTAAGAGAATGTGGGATATTTTCAGCATTTTTTCCCTTATACATATAATAATTAATCATTTTCATATGTATATTATTTAATTTACTCATATTATTGCCAAAATCATATGAATACATAAGTTTTGAACAATATGAGAGGTCGGCAACCACTGCCTACCTATAGTAGTTTTTGAACCCTCTGTCGTTTACACTACTATACCCTCTCATTATAATGGCTTTTCTCTATAATACTAAGAGAATGTGGGAATATTTCAGCATTTTTTCCCCTATACATATAATAATTAATCATTTTCATATGTATATTATTTAATTTACTCATATTATTGCCAAAATCATATGAATACATAAGTTTTGAACAATATGAGAGGTCGGCAACCACTGCCTACCTATAGTAGTTTTTGAACCCTCTGTCGTAATTCCGGTCGTTTACACTACTATACCCTCTCACTATAATGGCTTTTCTCTATTATACTAAGAGAATGTGGGAATATTTCATCATTTTTTCCCCTATACATATAATAATTAATAATTTTCATATGTATATTATTTAATTTACTCATATAATTGCCAAAATCATATAAATACATAAGTTTTGAACAATATCAGAGGTCAGCAACGGTCTTTTCTCTGTAATACTAAGATAATATGGGAATATTTCAACATTTTTTCCCTTATACATATAATAATTAATCATTTTCATATGTATATTATTTAATTTACTCATATAATTGCCAAAATCATATAAATACATAAGTTTTGAACAATATCAGAGGTCAGCAACGGTCTTTCCTCTATAATACTAAGATAATATGGGAATATTTCAACATTTTTTCCCTTATACATATAATAATTAATCATTTTCATATGTATATTATTTAATTTACTCATATAATTGCCAAAATCATATAAATACATAAGTTTTGAACAATATCAGAGGTCAGCAACGGTCTTTCCTCTATAATACTAAGATAATATGGGAATATTTCAGCATTTTTTCCCTTATACATTTATACATATAATAATTAATCATTTTCATATGTATATTATTTAATTTACTCATATAATTGCCAAAATCATATAAATACATAAGTTTTGAACAATATCAGAGGTCAGCAACGGTCTTTCCTCTATAATACTAAGAGAATGTGGGAATATTTCAGCATTTTTTCCCCTATACATATAATAATTAATAATTTTCATATGTATATTATTTAATTTACTCATATAATTGCCAAAATCATATGAATACATAAGTTTTGAACAATATGAGAGGTCGGCAACCACTGCCTACCTATAGTAGTTTTTGAACCCTCTGTCGTAATTCCGGTCGTTTACACTACTATACCCTCTCACTATAATGGCTTTTCTCTATAATACTAAGAGAATGTGGGATATTTTCAGCATTTTTTCCCTTATACATATAATAATTAATCATTTTCATATGTATATTATTTAATTTACTCATATTATTGCCAAAATCATATGAATACATAAGTTTTGAACAATATGAGAGGTCGGCAACCACTGCCTACCTATAGTAGTTTTTGAACCCTCTGTCGTAATTCCGGTCGTTTACACTACTATACCCTCTCACTATAATGGCTTTTCTCTATAATACTAAGAGAATGTGGGATATTTTCAGCATTTTTTCCCTTATACATATAATAATTAATCATTTTCATATGTATATTATTTAATTTACTCATATTATTGCCAAAATCATATGAATACATAAGTTTTGAACAATATGAGAGGTCGGCAACCACTGCCTACCTATAGTAGTTTTTGAACCCTCTGTCGTAATTCCGGTCGTTTACACTACTATACCCTCTCACTATAATGGCTTTTCTCTATTATACTAAGAGAATGTGGGATATTTTCAGCATTTTTTCCCTTATACATATAATAATTAATAATTTTCATATGTATATTATTTAATTTACTCATATAATTGCCAAAATCATATGAATACATAAGTTTTGAACAATATGAGAGGTCGGCAACCACTGCCTACCTATAGTAGTTTTTGAACCCTCTGTCGTAATTCCGGTCGTTTACACTACTATACCCTCTCACTATAATGGCTTTTCTCTATAATACTAAGAGAATGTGGGAATATTTCAGCATTTTTTCCCCTATACATATAATAATTAATAATTTTCATATGTATATTATTTAATTTACTCATATAATTGCCAAAATCATATGAATACATAAGTTTTGAACAATATGAGAGGTCGGCAACCACTGCCTACCTATAGTAGTTTTTGAACCCTCTGTCGTAATTCCGGTCGTTTACACTACTATACCCTCTCACTATAATGGCTTTTCTCTATTATACTAAGAGAATGTGGGAATATTTCAGCATTTTTTCCCCTATACATATAATAATTTTCATATGTATATTATTTAATTTACTCATATAATTGCCAAAATCATATAAATACATAAGTTTTGAACAATATCAGAGGTCAGCAACGGTCTTTCCTCTATAATACTAAGATAATATGGGAATATTTCAGCATTTTTTCCCTTATACATTTATTCATATAATAATTAATCATTTTCATATCTATATTATTTAATTTACTCATATAATTGCCAAAATCATATAAATACATAAGTTTTGAACAATATCAGAGGTCAGCAACGGTCTTTCCTCTATAATACTAAGATAATATGGGAATATTTCAGCATTTTTTCCCTTATATATTTTGACATATAAAAATTAATCATTTTCATATGTATATTATTTAATTTACTCATATAATTGCCAAAATCATATAAATACATAAGTATTGAACAATATCAGAGGTCAGCAACGGTCTTTCCTCTATAATACTAAGAGAATGTGGGAATATTTCAGCATTTTTTCCCCTATACATATAATAATTAATCATTTTCATATGTATATTATTTAATTTACTCATATAATTGCCAAAATCATATGAATACATAAGTTTTGAACAATATGAGAGGTCGGCAACCACTGCCTACCTATAGTAGTTTTTGAACCCTCTGTCGTAATTCCGGTCGTTTACACTACTATACCCTCTCACTATAATGGCTTTTCTCTATAATACTAAGAGAATGTGGGAATATTTCATCATTTTTTCCCCTATACATATAATAATTAATAATTTTCATATGTATATTATTTAATTTACTCATATAATTGCCAAAATCATATAAATACATAAGTTTTGAACAATATCAGAGGTCAGCAACGGTCTTTCCTCTATAATACTAAGATAATATGGGAATATTTCAACATTTTTTCCCTTATACATATAATAATTAATCATTTTCATATGTATATTATTTAATTTACTCATATAATTGCCAAAATCATATAAATACATAAGTTTTGAACAATATCAGAGGTCAGCAACGGTCTTTCCTCTATAATACTAAGATAATATGGGAATATTTCAGCATTTTTTCCCTTATACATTTATTCATATAATAATTAATCATTTTCATATCTATATTATTTAATTTACTCATATAATTGCCAAAATCATATAAATACATAAGTTTTGAACAATATCAGAGGTCAGCAACGGTCTTTCCTCTATAATACTAAGATAATATGGGAATATTTCAGCATTTTTTCCCTTATATATTTTGACATATAAAAATTAATCATTTTCATATGTATATTATTTAATTTACTCATATAATTGCCAAAATCATATAAATACATAAGTATTGAACAATATCAGAGGTCAGCAACGGTCTTTCCTCTATAATACTAAGAGAATGTGGGAATATTTCAGCATTTTTTCCCCTATACATATAATAATTAATCATTTTCATATGTATATTATTTAATTTACTCATATAATTGCCAAAATCATATGAATACATAAGTTTTGAACAATATGAGAGGTCGGCAACCACTGCCTACCTATAGTAGTTTTTGAACCCTCTGTCGTAATTCCGGTCGTTTACACTACTATACCCTCTCACTATAATGGCTTTTCTCTATTATACTAAGAGAATGTGGGAATATTTCAGCATTTTTTCCCCTATACATATAATAATTTTCATATGTATATTATTTAATTTACTCATATAATTGCCAAAATCATATAAATACATAAGTTTTGAACAATATCAGAGGTCAGCAACGGTCTTTCCTCTATAATACTAAGATAATATGGGAATATTTCAGCATTTTTTCCCTTATACATTTATTCATATAATAATTAATCATTTTCATATCTATATTATTTAATTTACTCATATAATTGCCAAAATCATATAAATACATAAGTTTTGAACAATATCAGAGGTCAGCAACGGTCTTTCCTCTATAATACTAAGAGAATGTGGGAATATTTCAGCATTTTTTCCCCTATACATATAATAATTAATAATTTTCATATGTATATTATTTAATTTACTCATATAATTGCCAAAATCATATGAATACATAAGTTTTGAACAATATGAGAGGTCGGCAACCACTGCCTACCTATAGTAGTTTTTGAACCCTCTGTCGTAATTCCGATCGTTTACACTACTATACCCTCTCACTATAATGGCTTTTCTCTATAATACTAAGAGAATGTGGGATATTTTCAGCATTTTTTCCCTTATACATATAATAATTAATCATTTTCATATGTATATTATTTAATTTACTCATATTATTGCCAAAATCATATGAATACATAAGTTTTGAACAATATGAGAGGTCGGCAACCACTGCCTACCTATAGTAGTTTTTGAACCCTCTGTCGTTTACACTACTATACCCTCTCATTATAATGGCTTTTCTCTATAATACTAAGAGAATGTGGGAATATTTCAGCATTTTTTCCCCTATACATATAATAATTAATCATTTTCATATGTATATTATTTAATTTACTCATATTATTGCCAAAATCATATGAATACATAAGTTTTGAACAATATGAGAGGTCGGCAACCACTGCCTACCTATAGTAGTTTTTGAACCCTCTGTCGTAATTCCGGTCGTTTACACTACTATACCCTCTCACTATAATGGCTTTTCTCTATTATACTAAGAGAATGTGGGAATATTTCATCATTTTTTCCCCTATACATATAATAATTAATAATTTTCATATGTATATTATTTAATTTACTCATATAATTGCCAAAATCATATAAATACATAAGTTTTGAACAATATCAGAGGTCAGCAACGGTCTTTTCTCTGTAATACTAAGATAATATGGGAATATTTCAACATTTTTTCCCTTATACATATAATAATTAATCATTTTCATATGTATATTATTTAATTTACTCATATAATTGCCAAAATCATATAAATACATAAGTTTTGAACAATATCAGAGGTCAGCAACGGTCTTTCCTCTATAATACTAAGATAATATGGGAATATTTCAACATTTTTTCCCTTATACATATAATAATTAATCATTTTCATATGTATATTATTTAATTTACTCATATAATTGCCAAAATCATATAAATACATAAGTTTTGAACAATATCAGAGGTCAGCAACGGTCTTTCCTCTATAATACTAAGATAATATGGGAATATTTCAGCATTTTTTCCCTTATACATTTATACATATAATAATTAATCATTTTCATATGTATATTATTTAATTTACTCATATAATTGCCAAAATCATATAAATACATAAGTTTTGAACAATATCAGAGGTCAGCAACGGTCTTTCCTCTATAATACTAAGAGAATGTGGGAATATTTCAGCATTTTTTCCCCTATACATATAATAATTAATAATTTTCATATGTATATTATTTAATTTACTCATATAATTGCCAAAATCATATGAATACATAAGTTTTGAACAATATGAGAGGTCGGCAACCACTGCCTACCTATAGTAGTTTTTGAACCCTCTGTCGTAATTCCGGTCGTTTACACTACTATACCCTCTCACTATAATGGCTTTTCTCTATAATACTAAGAGAATGTGGGATATTTTCAGCATTTTTTCCCTTATACATATAATAATTAATCATTTTCATATGTATATTATTTAATTTACTCATATTATTGCCAAAATCATATGAATACATAAGTTTTGAACAATATGAGAGGTCGGCAACCACTGCCTACCTATAGTAGTTTTTGAACCCTCTGTCGTAATTCCGGTCGTTTACACTACTATACCCTCTCACTATAATGGCTTTTCTCTATAATACTAAGAGAATGTGGGATATTTTCAGCATTTTTTCCCTTATACATATAATAATTAATCATTTTCATATGTATATTATTTAATTTACTCATATTATTGCCAAAATCATATGAATACATAAGTTTTGAACAATATGAGAGGTCGGCAACCACTGCCTACCTATAGTAGTTTTTGAACCCTCTGTCGTAATTCCGGTCGTTTACACTACTATACCCTCTCACTATAATGGCTTTTCTCTATTATACTAAGAGAATGTGGGATATTTTCAGCATTTTTTCCCTTATACATATAATAATTAATAATTTTCATATGTATATTATTTAATTTACTCATATAATTGCCAAAATCATATGAATACATAAGTTTTGAACAATATGAGAGGTCGGCAACCACTGCCTACCTATAGTAGTTTTTGAACCCTCTGTCGTAATTCCGGTCGTTTACACTACTATACCCTCTCACTATAATGGCTTTTCTCTATAATACTAAGAGAATGTGGGAATATTTCAGCATTTTTTCCCCTATACATATAATAATTAATAATTTTCATATGTATATTATTTAATTTACTCATATAATTGCCAAAATCATATGAATACATAAGTTTTGAACAATATGAGAGGTCGGCAACCACTGCCTACCTATAGTAGTTTTTGAACCCTCTGTCGTAATTCCGGTCGTTTACACTACTATACCCTCTCACTATAATGGCTTTTCTCTATTATACTAAGAGAATGTGGGAATATTTCAGCATTTTTTCCCCTATACATATAATAATTTTCATATGTATATTATTTAATTTACTCATATAATTGCCAAAATCATATAAATACATAAGTTTTGAACAATATCAGAGGTCAGCAACGGTCTTTCCTCTATAATACTAAGATAATATGGGAATATTTCAGCATTTTTTCCCTTATACATTTATTCATATAATAATTAATCATTTTCATATCTATATTATTTAATTTACTCATATAATTGCCAAAATCATATAAATACATAAGTTTTGAACAATATCAGAGGTCAGCAACGGTCTTTCCTCTATAATACTAAGATAATATGGGAATATTTCAACATTTTTTCCCTTATACATATAATAATTAATAATTTTCATATGTATATTATTTAATTTACTCATATAATTGCCAAAATCATATAAATACATAAGTTTTGAACAATATCAGAGGTCAGCAACGGTCTTTCCTCTATAATACTAAGAGAATGTGGGAATATTTCAGCATTTTTTCCCCTATACATATAATAATTAATAATTTTCATATGTATATTATTTAATTTACTCATATAATTGCCAAAATCATATGAATACATAAGTTTTGAACAATATGAGAGGTCGGCAACCACTGCCTACCTATAGTAGTTTTTGAACCCTCTGTCGTAATTCCGATCGTTTACACTACTATACCCTCTCACTATAATGGCTTTTCTCTATAATACTAAGAGAATGTGGGATATTTTCAGCATTTTTTCCCTTATACATATAATAATTAATCATTTTCATATGTATATTATTTAATTTACTCATATTATTGCCAAAATCATATGAATACATAAGTTTTGAACAATATGAGAGGTCGGCAACCACTGCCTACCTATAGTAGTTTTTGAACCCTCTGTCGTTTACACTACTATACCCTCTCATTATAATGGCTTTTCTCTATAATACTAAGAGAATGTGGGAATATTTCAGCATTTTTTCCCCTATACATATAATAATTAATCATTTTCATATGTATATTATTTAATTTACTCATATTATTGCCAAAATCATATGAATACATAAGTTTTGAACAATATGAGAGGTCGGCAACCACTGCCTACCTATAGTAGTTTTTGAACCCTCTGTCGTAATTCCGGTCGTTTACACTACTATACCCTCTCACTATAATGGCTTTTCTCTATTATACTAAGAGAATGTGGGAATATTTCATCATTTTTTCCCCTATACATATAATAATTAATAATTTTCATATGTATATTATTTAATTTACTCATATAATTGCCAAAATCATATAAATACATAAGTTTTGAACAATATCAGAGGTCAGCAACGGTCTTTTCTCTGTAATACTAAGATAATATGGGAATATTTCAACATTTTTTCCCTTATACATATAATAATTAATCATTTTCATATGTATATTATTTAATTTACTCATATAATTGCCAAAATCATATAAATACATAAGTTTTGAACAATATCAGAGGTCAGCAACGGTCTTTCCTCTATAATACTAAGATAATATGGGAATATTTCAACATTTTTTCCCTTATACATATAATAATTAATCATTTTCATATGTATATTATTTAATTTACTCATATAATTGCCAAAATCATATAAATACATAAGTTTTGAACAATATCAGAGGTCAGCAACGGTCTTTCCTCTATAATACTAAGATAATATGGGAATATTTCAGCATTTTTTCCCTTATACATTTATACATATAATAATTAATCATTTTCATATGTATATTATTTAATTTACTCATATAATTGCCAAAATCATATAAATACATAAGTTTTGAACAATATCAGAGGTCAGCAACGGTCTTTCCTCTATAATACTAAGAGAATGTGGGAATATTTCAGCATTTTTTCCCCTATACATATAATAATTAATAATTTTCATATGTATATTATTTAATTTACTCATATAATTGCCAAAATCATATGAATACATAAGTTTTGAACAATATGAGAGGTCGGCAACCACTGCCTACCTATAGTAGTTTTTGAACCCTCTGTCGTAATTCCGGTCGTTTACACTACTATACCCTCTCACTATAATGGCTTTTCTCTATAATACTAAGAGAATGTGGGATATTTTCAGCATTTTTTCCCTTATACATATAATAATTAATCATTTTCATATGTATATTATTTAATTTACTCATATTATTGCCAAAATCATATGAATACATAAGTTTTGAACAATATGAGAGGTCGGCAACCACTGCCTACCTATAGTAGTTTTTGAACCCTCTGTCGTAATTCCGGTCGTTTACACTACTATACCCTCTCACTATAATGGCTTTTCTCTATAATACTAAGAGAATGTGGGATATTTTCAGCATTTTTTCCCTTATACATATAATAATTAATCATTTTCATATGTATATTATTTAATTTACTCATATTATTGCCAAAATCATATGAATACATAAGTTTTGAACAATATGAGAGGTCGGCAACCACTGCCTACCTATAGTAGTTTTTGAACCCTCTGTCGTAATTCCGGTCGTTTACACTACTATACCCTCTCACTATAATGGCTTTTCTCTATTATACTAAGAGAATGTGGGATATTTTCAGCATTTTTTCCCTTATACATATAATAATTAATAATTTTCATATGTATATTATTTAATTTACTCATATAATTGCCAAAATCATATGAATACATAAGTTTTGAACAATATGAGAGGTCGGCAACCACTGCCTACCTATAGTAGTTTTTGAACCCTCTGTCGTAATTCCGGTCGTTTACACTACTATACCCTCTCACTATAATGGCTTTTCTCTATAATACTAAGAGAATGTGGGAATATTTCAGCATTTTTTCCCCTATACATATAATAATTAATAATTTTCATATGTATATTATTTAATTTACTCATATAATTGCCAAAATCATATGAATACATAAGTTTTGAACAATATGAGAGGTCGGCAACCACTGCCTACCTATAGTAGTTTTTGAACCCTCTGTCGTAATTCCGGTCGTTTACACTACTATACCCTCTCACTATAATGGCTTTTCTCTATTATACTAAGAGAATGTGGGAATATTTCAGCATTTTTTCCCCTATACATATAATAATTTTCATATGTATATTATTTAATTTACTCATATAATTGCCAAAATCATATAAATACATAAGTTTTGAACAATATCAGAGGTCAGCAACGGTCTTTCCTCTATAATACTAAGATAATATGGGAATATTTCAGCATTTTTTCCCTTATACATTTATTCATATAATAATTAATCATTTTCATATCTATATTATTTAATTTACTCATATAATTGCCAAAATCATATAAATACATAAGTTTTGAACAATATCAGAGGTCAGCAACGGTCTTTCCTCTATAATACTAAGATAATATGGGAATATTTCAACATTTTTTCCCTTATACATATAATAATTAATAATTTTCATATGTATATTATTTAATTTACTCATATAATTGCCAAAATCATATAAATACATAAGTTTTGAACAATATGAGAGGTCGGCAACCACTGCCTACCTATAGTGTTTTTGACCTCTGTCGTAATTCCGGTCGTTTACACTACTATACCTCTCACTATAATGCTTTTCTCTATAATACTAAGAGAATGTGGGATATTTTCAGCATTTTTTCCCTTATACATATAATAATTAATCATTTTCATATGTATATTATTTAATTTACTCATATTATTGCCAAAATCATATGAATACATAAGTTTTGAACAATATGAGAGGTCGGCAACCACTGCCTACCTATAGTAGTTTTTGAACCCTCTGTCGTAATTCCGGTCGTTTACACTACTATACCCTCTCACTATAATGGCTTTTCTCTATTATACTAAGAGAATGTGGGATATTTTCAGCATTTTTTCCCTTATACATATAATAATTAATAATTTTCATATGTATATTATTTAATTTACTCATATAATTGCCAAAATCATATGAATACATAAGTTTTGAACAATATGAGAGGTCGGCAACCACTGCCTACCTATAGTAGTTTTTGAACCCTCTGTCGTAATTCCGGTCGTTTACACTACTATACCCTCTCACTATAATGGCTTTTCTCTATAATACTAAGAGAATGTGGGAATATTTCAGCATTTTTTCCCCTATACATATAATAATTAATAATTTTCATATGTATATTATTTAATTTACTCATATAATTGCCAAAATCATATGAATACATAAGTTTTGAACAATATGAGAGGTCGGCAACCACTGCCTACCTATAGTAGTTTTTGAACCCTCTGTCGTAATTCCGGTCGTTTACACTACTATACCCTCTCACTATAATGGCTTTTCTCTATTATACTAAGAGAATGTGGGAATATTTCAGCATTTTTTCCCCTATACATATAATAATTTTCATATGTATATTATTTAATTTACTCATATAATTGCCAAAATCATATAAATACATAAGTTTTGAACAATATCAGAGGTCAGCAACGGTCTTTCCTCTATAATACTAAGATAATATGGGAATATTTCAGCATTTTTTCCCTTATACATTTATTCATATAATAATTAATCATTTTCATATCTATATTATTTAATTTACTCATATAATTGCCAAAATCATATAAATACATAAGTTTTGAACAATATCAGAGGTCAGCAACGGTCTTTCCTCTATAATACTAAGATAATATGGGAATATTTCAACATTTTTTCCCTTATACATATAATAATTAATAATTTTCATATGTATATTATTTAATTTACTCATATAATTGCCAAAATCATATAAATACATAAGTTTTGAACAATATCAGAGGTCAGCAACGGTCTTTCCTCTATAATACTAAGAGAATGTGGGAATATTTCAGCATTTTTTCCCCTATACATATAATAATTAATAATTTTCATATGTATATTATTTAATTTACTCATATAATTGCCAAAATCATATGAATACATAAGTTTTGAACAATATGAGAGGTCGGCAACCACTGCCTACCTATAGTAGTTTTTGAACCCTCTGTCGTAATTCCGATCGTTTACACTACTATACCCTCTCACTATAATGGCTTTTCTCTATAATACTAAGAGAATGTGGGATATTTTCAGCATTTTTTCCCTTATACATATAATAATTAATCATTTTCATATGTATATTATTTAATTTACTCATATTATTGCCAAAATCATATGAATACATAAGTTTTGAACAATATGAGAGGTCGGCAACCACTGCCTACCTATAGTAGTTTTTGAACCCTCTGTCGTAATTCCGGTCGTTTACACTACTATACCCTCTCACTATAATGGCTTTTCTCTATTATACTAAGAGAATGTGGGAATATTTCATCATTTTTTCCCCTATACATATAATAATTAATAATTTTCATATGTATATTATTTAATTTACTCATATAATTGCCAAAATCATATAAATACATAAGTTTTGAACAATATCAGAGGTCAGCAACGGTCTTTTCTCTGTAATACTAAGATAATATGGGAATATTTCAACATTTTTTCCCTTATACATATAATAATTAATCATTTTCATATGTATATTATTTAATTTACTCATATAATTGCCAAAATCATATAAATACATAAGTTTTGAACAATATCAGAGGTCAGCAACGGTCTTTCCTCTATAATACTAAGATAATATGGGAATATTTCAACATTTTTTCCCTTATACATATAATAATTAATCATTTTCATATGTATATTATTTAATTTACTCATATAATTGCCAAAATCATATAAATACATAAGTTTTGAACAATATCAGAGGTCAGCAACGGTCTTTCCTCTATAATACTAAGATAATATGGGAATATTTCAGCATTTTTTCCCTTATACATTTATACATATAATAATTAATCATTTTCATATGTATATTATTTAATTTACTCATATAATTGCCAAAATCATATAAATACATAAGTTTTGAACAATATCAGAGGTCAGCAACGGTCTTTCCTCTATAATACTAAGAGAATGTGGGAATATTTCAGCATTTTTTCCCCTATACATATAATAATTAATAATTTTCATATGTATATTATTTAATTTACTCATATAATTGCCAAAATCATATGAATACATAAGTTTTGAACAATATGAGAGGTCGGCAACCACTGCCTACCTATAGTAGTTTTTGAACCCTCTGTCGTAATTCCGGTCGTTTACACTACTATACCCTCTCACTATAATGGCTTTTCTCTATAATACTAAGAGAATGTGGGATATTTTCAGCATTTTTTCCCTTATACATATAATAATTAATCATTTTCATATGTATATTATTTAATTTACTCATATTATTGCCAAAATCATATGAATACATAAGTTTTGAACAATATGAGAGGTCGGCAACCACTGCCTACCTATAGTAGTTTTTGAACCCTCTGTCGTAATTCCGGTCGTTTACACTACTATACCCTCTCACTATAATGGCTTTTCTCTATAATACTAAGAGAATGTGGGATATTTTCAGCATTTTTTCCCTTATACATATAATAATTAATCATTTTCATATGTATATTATTTAATTTACTCATATTATTGCCAAAATCATATGAATACATAAGTTTTGAACAATATGAGAGGTCGGCAACCACTGCCTACCTATAGTAGTTTTTGAACCCTCTGTCGTAATTCCGGTCGTTTACACTACTATACCCTCTCACTATAATGGCTTTTCTCTATTATACTAAGAGAATGTGGGATATTTTCAGCATTTTTTCCCTTATACATATAATAATTAATAATTTTCATATGTATATTATTTAATTTACTCATATAATTGCCAAAATCATATGAATACATAAGTTTTGAACAATATGAGAGGTCGGCAACCACTGCCTACCTATAGTAGTTTTTGAACCCTCTGTCGTAATTCCGGTCGTTTACACTACTATACCCTCTCACTATAATGGCTTTTCTCTATAATACTAAGAGAATGTGGGAATATTTCAGCATTTTTTCCCCTATACATATAATAATTAATAATTTTCATATGTATATTATTTAATTTACTCATATAATTGCCAAAATCATATGAATACATAAGTTTTGAACAATATGAGAGGTCGGCAACCACTGCCTACCTATAGTAGTTTTTGAACCCTCTGTCGTAATTCCGGTCGTTTACACTACTATACCCTCTCACTATAATGGCTTTTCTCTATTATACTAAGAGAATGTGGGAATATTTCAGCATTTTTTCCCCTATACATATAATAATTTTCATATGTATATTATTTAATTTACTCATATAATTGCCAAAATCATATAAATACATAAGTTTTGAACAATATCAGAGGTCAGCAACGGTCTTTCCTCTATAATACTAAGATAATATGGGAATATTTCAGCATTTTTTCCCTTATACATTTATTCATATAATAATTAATCATTTTCATATCTATATTATTTAATTTACTCATATAATTGCCAAAATCATATAAATACATAAGTTTTGAACAATATCAGAGGTCAGCAACGGTCTTTCCTCTATAATACTAAGATAATATGGGAATATTTCAACATTTTTTCCCTTATACATATAATAATTAATAATTTTCATATGTATATTATTTAATTTACTCATATAATTGCCAAAATCATATAAATACATAAGTTTTGAACAATATCAGAGGTCAGCAACGGTCTTTCCTCTATAATACTAAGAGAATGTGGGAATATTTCAGCATTTTTTCCCCTATACATATAATAATTAATAATTTTCATATGTATATTATTTAATTTACTCATATAATTGCCAAAATCATATGAATACATAAGTTTTGAACAATATGAGAGGTCGGCAACCACTGCCTACCTATAGTAGTTTTTGAACCCTCTGTCGTAATTCCGATCGTTTACACTACTATACCCTCTCACTATAATGGCTTTTCTCTATAATACTAAGAGAATGTGGGATATTTTCAGCATTTTTTCCCTTATACATATAATAATTAATCATTTTCATATGTATATTATTTAATTTACTCATATTATTGCCAAAATCATATGAATACATAAGTTTTGAACAATATGAGAGGTCGGCAACCACTGCCTACCTATAGTAGTTTTTGAACCCTCTGTCGTTTACACTACTATACCCTCTCATTATAATGGCTTTTCTCTATAATACTAAGAGAATGTGGGAATATTTCAGCATTTTTTCCCCTATACATATAATAATTAATCATTTTCATATGTATATTATTTAATTTACTCATATTATTGCCAAAATCATATGAATACATAAGTTTTGAACAATATGAGAGGTCGGCAACCACTGCCTACCTATAGTAGTTTTTGAACCCTCTGTCGTAATTCCGGTCGTTTACACTACTATACCCTCTCACTATAATGGCTTTTCTCTATTATACTAAGAGAATGTGGGAATATTTCATCATTTTTTCCCCTATACATATAATAATTAATAATTTTCATATGTATATTATTTAATTTACTCATATAATTGCCAAAATCATATAAATACATAAGTTTTGAACAATATCAGAGGTCAGCAACGGTCTTTTCTCTGTAATACTAAGATAATATGGGAATATTTCAACATTTTTTCCCTTATACATATAATAATTAATCATTTTCATATGTATATTATTTAATTTACTCATATAATTGCCAAAATCATATAAATACATAAGTTTTGAACAATATCAGAGGTCAGCAACGGTCTTTCCTCTATAATACTAAGATAATATGGGAATATTTCAACATTTTTTCCCTTATACATATAATAATTAATCATTTTCATATGTATATTATTTAATTTACTCATATAATTGCCAAAATCATATAAATACATAAGTTTTGAACAATATCAGAGGTCAGCAACGGTCTTTCCTCTATAATACTAAGATAATATGGGAATATTTCAGCATTTTTTCCCTATACATTATACATATAATAATTAATCATTTTCATATGTATATTATTTAATTTACTCATATAATTGCCAAAATCATATAAATACATAAGTTTTGAACAATATAGAGGTCAGCAACGTCTTTCCTCTATAATACTAAGAGAATGTGGGAATATTTCAGCATTTTTTCCCCTATACATATAATAATTAATAATTTTCATATGTATATTATTTAATTTACTCATATAATTGCCAAAATCATATGAATACATAAGTTTTGAACAATATGAGAGGTCGGCAACCACTGCCTACCTATAGTAGTTTTTGAACCCTCTGTCGTAATTCCGTCGTTTACACTACTATACCCTCTCACTATAATGGCTTTTCTCTATAATACTAAGAGAATGTGGGATATTTTCAGCATTTTTTCCCTTATACATATAATAATTAATCATTTTCATATGTATATTATTTAATTTACTCATATTATTGCCAAAATCATATGAATACATAAGTTTTGAACAATATGAGAGGTCGGCAACCACTGCCTACCTATAGTAGTTTTTGAACCCTCTGTCGTAATTCCGGTCGTTTACACTACTATACCCTCTCACTATAATGGCTTTTCTCTATAATACTAAGAGAATGTGGGATATTTTCAGCATTTTTTCCCTTATACATATAATAATTAATCATTTTCATATGTATATTATTTAATTTACTCATATTATTGCCAAAATCATATGAATACATAAGTTTTGAACAATATGAGAGGTCGGCAACCACTGCCTACCTATAGTAGTTTTTGAACCCTCTGTCGTAATTCCGGTCGTTTACACTACTATACCCTCTCACTATAATGGCTTTTCTCTATTATACTAAGAGAATGTGGGATATTTTCAGCATTTTTTCCCTTATACATATAATAATTAATAATTTTCATATGTATATTATTTAATTTACTCATATAATTGCCAAAATCATATGAATACATAAGTTTTGAACAATATGAGAGGTCGGCAACCACTGCCTACCTATAGTAGTTTTTGAACCCTCTGTCGTAATTCCGGTCGTTTACACTACTATACCCTCTCACTATAATGGCTTTTCTCTATAATACTAAGAGAATGTGGGAATATTTCAGCATTTTTTCCCCTATACATATAATAATTAATAATTTTCATATGTATATTATTTAATTTACTCATATAATTGCCAAAATCATATGAATACATAAGTTTTGAACAATATGAGAGGTCGGCAACCACTGCCTACCTATAGTAGTTTTTGAACCCTCTGTCGTAATTCCGGTCGTTTACACTACTATACCCTCTCACTATAATGGCTTTTCTCTATTATACTAAGAGAATGTGGGAATATTTCAGCATTTTTTCCCCTATACATATAATAATTTTCATATGTATATTATTTAATTTACTCATATAATTGCCAAAATCATATAAATACATAAGTTTTGAACAATATCAGAGGTCAGCAACGGTCTTTCCTCTATAATACTAAGATAATATGGGAATATTTCAGCATTTTTTCCCTTATACATTTATTCATATAATAATTAATCATTTTCATATCTATATTATTTAATTTACTCATATAATTGCCAAAATCATATAAATACATAAGTTTTGAACAATATCAGAGGTCAGCAACGGTCTTTCCTCTATAATACTAAGATAATATGGGAATATTTCAACATTTTTTCCCTTATACATATAATAATTAATAATTTTCATATGTATATTATTTAATTTACTCATATAATTGCCAAAATCATATAAATACATAAGTTTTGAACAATATCAGAGGTCAGCAACGGTCTTTCCTCTATAATACTAAGAGAATGTGGGAATATTTCAGCATTTTTTCCCCTATACATATAATAATTAATAATTTTCATATGTATATTATTTAATTTACTCATATAATTGCCAAAATCATATGAATACATAAGTTTTGAACAATATGAGAGGTCGGCAACCACTGCCTACCTATAGTAGTTTTTGAACCCTCTGTCGTAATTCCGATCGTTTACACTACTATACCCTCTCACTATAATGGCTTTTCTCTATAATACTAAGAGAATGTGGGATATTTTCAGCATTTTTTCCCTTATACATATAATAATTAATCATTTTCATATGTATATTATTTAATTTACTCATATTATTGCCAAAATCATATGAATACATAAGTTTTGAACAATATGAGAGGTCGGCAACCACTGCCTACCTATAGTAGTTTTTGAACCCTCTGTCGTTTACACTACTATACCCTCTCATTATAATGGCTTTTCTCTATAATACTAAGAGAATGTGGGAATATTTCAGCATTTTTTCCCCTATACATATAATAATTAATCATTTTCATATGTATATTATTTAATTTACTCATATTATTGCCAAAATCATATGAATACATAAGTTTTGAACAATATGAGAGGTCGGCAACCACTGCCTACCTATAGTAGTTTTTGAACCCTCTGTCGTAATTCCGGTCGTTTACACTACTATACCCTCTCACTATAATGGCTTTTCTCTATTATACTAAGAGAATGTGGGAATATTTCATCATTTTTTCCCCTATACATATAATAATTAATAATTTTCATATGTATATTATTTAATTTACTCATATAATTGCCAAAATCATATAAATACATAAGTTTTGAACAATATCAGAGGTCAGCAACGGTCTTTTCTCTGTAATACTAAGATAATATGGGAATATTTCAACATTTTTTCCCTTATACATATAATAATTAATCATTTTCATATGTATATTATTTAATTTACTCATATAATTGCCAAAATCATATAAATACATAAGTTTTGAACAATATCAGAGGTCAGCAACGGTCTTTCCTCTATAATACTAAGATAATATGGGAATATTTCAACATTTTTTCCCTTATACATATAATAATTAATCATTTTCATATGTATATTATTTAATTTACTCATATAATTGCCAAAATCATATAAATACATAAGTTTTGAACAATATCAGAGGTCAGCAACGGTCTTTCCTCTATAATACTAAGATAATATGGGAATATTTCAGCATTTTTTCCCTTATACATTTATACATATAATAATTAATCATTTTCATATGTATATTATTTAATTTACTCATATAATTGCCAAAATCATATAAATACATAAGTTTTGAACAATATCAGAGGTCAGCAACGGTCTTTCCTCTATAATACTAAGAGAATGTGGGAATATTTCAGCATTTTTTCCCCTATACATATAATAATTAATAATTTTCATATGTATATTATTTAATTTACTCATATAATTGCCAAAATCATATGAATACATAAGTTTTGAACAATATGAGAGGTCGGCAACCACTGCCTACCTATAGTAGTTTTTGAACCCTCTGTCGTAATTCCGGTCGTTTACACTACTATACCCTCTCACTATAATGGCTTTTCTCTATAATACTAAGAGAATGTGGGATATTTTCAGCATTTTTTTCCCTTATACATATAATAATTAATCATTTTCATATGTATATTATTTAATTTACTCATATTATTGCCAAAATCATATGAATACATAAGTTTTGAACAATATGAGAGGTCGGCAACCACTGCCTACCTATAGTAGTTTTTGAACCCTCTGTCGTAATTCCGGTCGTTTACACTACTATACCCTCTCACTATAATGGCTTTTCTCTATAATACTAAGAGAATGTGGGATATTTTCAGCATTTTTTTCCCTTATACATATAATAATTAATCATTTTCATATGTATATTATTTAATTTACTCATATTATTGCCAAAATCATATGAATACATAAGTTTTGAACAATATGAGAGGTCGGCAACCACTGCCTACCTATAGTAGTTTTTGAACCCTCTGTCGTAATTCCGGTCGTTTACACTACTATACCCTCTCACTATAATGGCTTTTCTCTATAATACTAAGAGAATGTGGGAATATTTCAGCATTTTTTCCCCTATACATATAATAATTAATAATTTTCATATGTATATTATTTAATTTACTCATATAATTGCCAAAATCATATAAATACATAAGTTTTGAACAATATCAGAGGTCAGCAACGGTCTTTTCTCTGTAATACTAAGATAATATGGGAATATTTCAACATTTTTTCCCTTATACATATAATAATTAATCATTTTCATATGTATATTATTTAATTTACTCATATAATTGCCAAAATCATATAAATACATAAGTTTTGAACAATATCAGAGGTCAGCAACGGTCTTTCCTCTATAATACTAAGATAATATGGAATATTTCACATTTTTTCCCTTATACATATATAATTAATCATTTTCATATGTATATTATTTAATTTACTCATATAATTGCCAAAATCATATAAATACATAAGTTTTGAACAATATCAGAGGTCAGCAACGGTCTTTCCTCTATAATACTAAGATAATATGGGAATATTTCAGCATTTTTTCCCTTATACATTTATACATATAATAATTAATCATTTTCATATGTATATTATTTAATTTACTCATATAATTGCCAAAATCATATAAATACATAAGTTTTGAACAATATCAGAGGTCAGCAACGGTCTTTCCTCTATAATACTAAGAGAATGTGGAATATTTCAGCATTTTTTCCCCTATACATATAATAATTAATAATTTTCATATGTATATTATTTAATTTACTCATATAATTGCCAAAATCATATGAATACATAAGTTTTGAACAATATGAGAGGTCGGCAACCACTGCCTACCTATAGTAGTTTTTGAACCCTCTGTCGTAATTCCGGTCGTTTACACTACTATACCCTCTCACTATAATGGCTTTTCTCTATAATACTAAGAGAATGTGGGATATTTTCAGCATTTTTTCCCTTATACATATAATAATTAATCATTTTCATATGTATATTATTTAATTTACTCATATTATTGCCAAAATCATATGAATACATAAGTTTTGAACAATATGAGAGGTCGGCAACCACTGCCTACCTATAGTAGTTTTTGAACCCTCTGTCGTAATTCCGGTCGTTTACACTACTATACCCTCTCACTATAATGGCTTTTCTCTATAATACTAAGAGAATGTGGGATATTTTCAGCATTTTTTCCCTTATACATATAATAATTAATCATTTTCATATGTATATTATTTAATTTACTCATATTATTGCCAAAATCATATGAATACATAAGTTTTGAACAATATGAGAGGTCGGCAACCACTGCCTACCTATAGTAGTTTTTGAACCCTCTGTCGTAATTCCGGTCGTTTACACTACTATACCCTCTCACTATAATGGCTTTTCTCTATTATACTAAGAGAATGTGGGATATTTTCAGCATTTTTTCCCTTATACATATAATAATTAATAATTTTCATATGTATATTATTTAATTTACTCATATAATTGCCAAAATCATATGAATACATAAGTTTTGAACAATATGAGAGGTCGGCAACCACTGCCTACCTATAGTAGTTTTTGAACCCTCTGTCGTAATTCCGGTCGTTTACACTACTATACCCTCTCACTATAATGGCTTTTCTCTATAATACTAAGAGAATGTGGGAATATTTCAGCATTTTTTCCCCTATACATATAATAATTAATAATTTTCATATGTATATTATTTAATTTACTCATATAATTGCCAAAATCATATGAATACATAAGTTTTGAACAATATGAGAGGTCGGCAACCACTGCCTACCTATAGTAGTTTTTGAACCCTCTGTCGTAATTCCGGTCGTTTACACTACTATACCCTCTCACTATAATGGCTTTTCTCTATTATACTAAGAGAATGTGGGAATATTTCAGCATTTTTTCCCCTATACATATAATAATTTTCATATGTATATTATTTAATTTACTCATATAATTGCCAAAATCATATAAATACATAAGTTTTGAACAATATCAGAGGTCAGCAACGGTCTTTCCTCTATAATACTAAGATAATATGGGAATATTTCAGCATTTTTTCCCTTATACATTTATTCATATAATAATTAATCATTTTCATATCTATATTATTTAATTTACTCATATAATTGCCAAAATCATATAAATACATAAGTTTTGAACAATATCAGAGGTCAGCAACGGTCTTTCCTCTATAATACTAAGATAATATGGGAATATTTCAACATTTTTTCCCTTATACATATAATAATTAATAATTTTCATATGTATATTATTTAATTTACTCATATAATTGCCAAAATCATATAAATACATAAGTTTTGAACAATATCAGAGGTCAGCAACGGTCTTTCCTCTATAATACTAAGAGAATGTGGGAATATTTCAGCATTTTTTCCCCTATACATATAATAATTAATAATTTTCATATGTATATTATTTAATTTACTCATATAATTGCCAAAATCATATGAATACATAAGTTTTGAACAATATGAGAGGTCGGCAACCACTGCCTACCTATAGTAGTTTTTGAACCCTCTGTCGTAATTCCGATCGTTTACACTACTATACCCTCTCACTATAATGGCTTTTCTCTATAATACTAAGAGAATGTGGGATATTTTCAGCATTTTTTCCCTTATACATATAATAATTAATCATTTTCATATGTATATTATTTAATTTACTCATATTATTGCCAAAATCATATGAATACATAAGTTTTGAACAATATGAGAGGTCGGCAACCACTGCCTACCTATAGTAGTTTTTGAACCCTCTGTCGTTTACACTACTATACCCTCTCATTATAATGGCTTTTCTCTATAATACTAAGAGAATGTGGGAATATTTCAGCATTTTTTCCCCTATACATATAATAATTAATCATTTTCATATGTATATTATTTAATTTACTCATATTATTGCCAAAATCATATGAATACATAAGTTTTGAACAATATGAGAGGTCGGCAACCACTGCCTACCTATAGTAGTTTTTGAACCCTCTGTCGTAATTCCGGTCGTTTACACTACTATACCCTCTCACTATAATGGCTTTTCTCTATTATACTAAGAGAATGTGGGAATATTTCATCATTTTTTCCCCTATACATATAATAATTAATAATTTTCATATGTATATTATTTAATTTACTCATATAATTGCCAAAATCATATAAATACATAAGTTTTGAACAATATCAGAGGTCAGCAACGGTCTTTTCTCTGTAATACTAAGATAATATGGGAATATTTCAACATTTTTTCCCTTATACATATAATAATTAATCATTTTCATATGTATATTATTTAATTTACTCATATAATTGCCAAAATCATATAAATACATAAGTTTTGAACAATATCAGAGGTCAGCAACGGTCTTTCCTCTATAATACTAAGATAATATGGGAATATTTCAACATTTTTTCCCTTATACATATAATAATTAATCATTTTCATATGTATATTATTTAATTTACTCATATAATTGCCAAAATCATATAAATACATAAGTTTTGAACAATATCAGAGGTCAGCAACGGTCTTTCCTCTATAATACTAAGATAATATGGGAATATTTCAGCATTTTTTCCCTTATACATTTATACATATAATAATTAATCATTTTCATATGTATATTATTTAATTTACTCATATAATTGCCAAAATCATATAAATACATAAGTTTTGAACAATATCAGAGGTCAGCAACGGTCTTTCCTCTATAATACTAAGAGAATGTGGGAATATTTCAGCATTTTTTCCCCTATACATATAATAATTAATAATTTTCATATGTATATTATTTAATTTACTCATATAATTGCCAAAATCATATGAATACATAAGTTTTGAACAATATGAGAGGTCGGCAACCACTGCCTACCTATAGTAGTTTTTGAACCCTCTGTCGTAATTCCGGTCGTTTACACTACTATACCCTCTCACTATAATGGCTTTTCTCTATAATACTAAGAGAATGTGGGATATTTTCAGCATTTTTTCCCTTATACATATAATAATTAATCATTTTCATATGTATATTATTTAATTTACTCATATTATTGCCAAAATCATATGAATACATAAGTTTTGAACAATATGAGAGGTCGGCAACCACTGCCTACCTATAGTAGTTTTTGAACCCTCTGTCGTAATTCCGGTCGTTTACACTACTATACCCTCTCACTATAATGGCTTTTCTCTATAATACTAAGAGAATGTGGGATATTTTCAGCATTTTTTCCCTTATACATATAATAATTAATCATTTTCATATGTATATTATTTAATTTACTCATATTATTGCCAAAATCATATGAATACATAAGTTTTGAACAATATGAGAGGTCGGCAACCACTGCCTACCTATAGTAGTTTTTGAACCCTCTGTCGTAATTCCGGTCGTTTACACTACTATACCCTCTCACTATAATGGCTTTTCTCTATTATACTAAGAGAATGTAAGATATTTTCAGCATTTTTTCCCTTATACATATAATAATTAATAATTTTCATATGTATATTATTTAATTTACTCATATAATTGCCAAAATCATATGAATACATAAGTTTTGAACAATATGAGAGGTCGGCAACCACTGCCTACCTATAGTAGTTTTTGAACCCTCTGTCGTAATTCCGGTCGTTTACACTACTATACCCTCTCACTATAATGGCTTTTCTCTATAATACTAAGAGAATGTGGGAATATTTCAGCATTTTTTCCCCTATACATATAATAATTAATAATTTTCATATGTATATTATTTAATTTACTCATATAATTGCCAAAATCATATGAATACATAAGTTTTGAACAATATGAGAGGTCGGCAACCACTGCCTACCTATAGTAGTTTTTGAACCCTCTGTCGTAATTCCGGTCGTTTACACTACTATACCCTCTCACTATAATGGCTTTTCTCTATTATACTAAGAGAATGTGGGAATATTTCAGCATTTTTTCCCCTATACATATAATAATTTTCATATGTATATTATTTAATTTACTCATATAATTGCCAAAATCATATAAATACATAAGTTTTGAACAATATCAGAGGTCAGCAACGGTCTTTCCTCTATAATACTAAGATAATATGGGAATATTTCAGCATTTTTTCCCTTATATATTTTGACATATAAAAATTAATCATTTTCATATGTATATTATTTAATTTACTCATATAATTGCCAAAATCATATAAATACATAAGTATTGAACAATATCAGAGGTCAGCAACGGTCTTTCCTCTATAATACTAAGAGAATGTGGGAATATTTCAGCATTTTTTCCCCTATACATATAATAATTAATCATTTTCATATGTATATTATTTAATTTACTCATATAATTGCCAAAATCATATGAATACATAAGTTTTGAACAATATGAGAGGTCGGCAACCACTGCCTACCTATAGTAGTTTTTGAACCCTCTGTCGTAATTCCGGTCGTTTACACTACTATACCCTCTCACTATAATGGCTTTTCTCTATAATACTAAGAGAATGTGGGAATATTTCATCATTTTTTCCCCTATACATATAATAATTAATAATTTTCATATGTATATTATTTAATTTACTCATATAATTGCCAAAATCATATAAATACATAAGTTTTGAACAATATCAGAGGTCAGCAACGGTCTTTTCTCTGTAATACTAAGATAATATGGGAATATTTCAACATTTTTTCCCTTATACATATAATAATTAATCATTTTCATATGTATATTATTTAATTTACTCATATAATTGCCAAAATCATATAAATACATAAGTTTTGAACAATATCAGAGGTCAGCAACGGTCTTTCCTCTATAATACTAAGATAATATGGGAATATTTCAACATTTTTTCCCTTATACATATAATAATTAATCATTTTCATATGTATATTATTTAATTTACTCATATAATTGCCAAAATCATATAAATACATAAGTTTTGAACAATATCAGAGGTCAGCAACGGTCTTTCCTCTATAATACTAAGATAATATGGGAATATTTCAGCATTTTTTCCCTTATACATTTATACATATAATAATTAATCATTTTCATATGTATATTATTTAATTTACTCATATAATTGCCAAAATCATATAAATACATAAGTTTTGAACAATATCAGAGGTCAGCAACGGTCTTTCCTCTATAATACTAAGAGAATGTGGGAATATTTCAGCATTTTTTCCCCTATACATATAATAATTAATAATTTTCATATGTATATTATTTAATTTACTCATATAATTGCCAAAATCATATGAATACATAAGTTTTGAACAATATGAGAGGTCGGCAACCACTGCCTACCTATAGTAGTTTTTGAACCCTCTGTCGTAATTCCGGTCGTTTACACTACTATACCCTCTCACTATAATGGCTTTTCTCTATAATACTAAGAGAATGTGGGATATTTTCAGCATTTTTTCCCTTATACATATAATAATTAATCATTTTCATATGTATATTATTTAATTTACTCATATTATTGCCAAAATCATATGAATACATAAGTTTTGAACAATATGAGAGGTCGGCAACCACTGCCTACCTATAGTAGTTTTTGAACCCTCTGTCGTAATTCCGGTCGTTTACACTACTATACCCTCTCACTATAATGGCTTTTCTCTATAATACTAAGAGAATGTGGGATATTTTCAGCATTTTTTCCCTTATACATATAATAATTAATCATTTTCATATGTATATTATTTAATTTACTCATATTATTGCCAAAATCATATGAATACATAAGTTTTGAACAATATGAGAGGTCGGCAACCACTGCCTACCTATAGTAGTTTTTGAACCCTCTGTCGTAATTCCGGTCGTTTACACTACTATACCCTCTCACTATAATGGCTTTTCTCTATTATACTAAGAGAATGTAAGATATTTTCAGCATTTTTTCCCTTATACATATAATAATTAATAATTTTCATATGTATATTATTTAATTTACTCATATAATTGCCAAAATCATATGAATACATAAGTTTTGAACAATATGAGAGGTCGGCAACCACTGCCTACCTATAGTAGTTTTTGAACCCTCTGTCGTAATTCCGGTCGTTTACACTACTATACCCTCTCACTATAATGGCTTTTCTCTATAATACTAAGAGAATGTGGGAATATTTCAGCATTTTTTCCCCTATACATATAATAATTAATAATTTTCATATGTATATTATTTAATTTACTCATATAATTGCCAAAATCATATGAATACATAAGTTTTGAACAATATGAGAGGTCGGCAACCACTGCCTACCTATAGTAGTTTTTGAACCCTCTGTCGTAATTCCGGTCGTTTACACTACTATACCCTCTCACTATAATGGCTTTTCTCTATTATACTAAGAGAATGTGGGAATATTTCAGCATTTTTTCCCCTATACATATAATAATTTTCATATGTATATTATTTAATTTACTCATATAATTGCCAAAATCATATAAATACATAAGTTTTGAACAATATCAGAGGTCAGCAACGGTCTTTCCTCTATAATACTAAGATAATATGGGAATATTTCAGCATTTTTTCCCTTATATATTTTGACATATAAAAATTAATCATTTTCATATGTATATTATTTAATTTACTCATATAATTGCCAAAATCATATAAATACATAAGTATTGAACAATATCAGAGGTCAGCAACGGTCTTTCCTCTATAATACTAAGAGAATGTGGGAATATTTCAGCATTTTTTCCCCTATACATATAATAATTAATCATTTTCATATGTATATTATTTAATTTACTCATATAATTGCCAAAATCATATGAATACATAAGTTTTGAACAATATGAGAGGTCGGCAACCACTGCCTACCTATAGTAGTTTTTGAACCCTCTGTCGTAATTCCGGTCGTTTACACTACTATACCCTCTCACTATAATGGCTTTTCTCTATAATACTAAGAGAATGTGGGAATATTTCATCATTTTTTCCCCTATACATATAATAATTAATAATTTTCATATGTATATTATTTAATTTACTCATATAATTGCCAAAATCATATAAATACATAAGTTTTGAACAATATCAGAGGTCAGCAACGGTCTTTCCTCTATAATACTAAGATAATATGGGAATATTTCAACATTTTTTCCCTTATACATATAATAATTAATAATTTTCATATGTATATTATTTAATTTACTCATATAATTGCCAAAATCATATAAATACATAAGTTTTGAACAATATCAGAGGTCAGCAACGGTCTTTCCTCTATAATACTAAGAGAATGTGGGAATATTTCAGCATTTTTTCCCCTATACATATAATAATTAATAATTTTCATATGTATATTATTTAATTTACTCATATAATTGCCAAAATCATATGAATACATAAGTTTTGAACAATATGAGAGGTCGGCAACCACTGCCTACCTATAGTAGTTTTTGAACCCTCTGTCGTAATTCCGATCGTTTACACTACTATACCCTCTCACTATAATGGCTTTTCTCTATAATACTAAGAGAATGTGGGATATTTTCAGCATTTTTTCCCTTATACATATAATAATTAATCATTTTCATATGTATATTATTTAATTTACTCATATTATTGCCAAAATCATATGAATACATAAGTTTTGAACAATATGAGAGGTCGGCAACCACTGCCTACCTATAGTAGTTTTTGAACCCTCTGTCGTTTACACTACTATACCCTCTCATTATAATGGCTTTTCTCTATAATACTAAGAGAATGTGGGAATATTTCAGCATTTTTTCCCCTATACATATAATAATTAATCATTTTCATATGTATATTATTTAATTTACTCATATTATTGCCAAAATCATATGAATACATAAGTTTTGAACAATATGAGAGGTCGGCAACCACTGCCTACCTATAGTAGTTTTTGAACCCTCTGTCGTAATTCCGGTCGTTTACACTACTATACCCTCTCACTATAATGGCTTTTCTCTATTATACTAAGAGAATGTGGGAATATTTCATCATTTTTTCCCCTATACATATAATAATTAATAATTTTCATATGTATATTATTTAATTTACTCATATAATTGCCAAAATCATATAAATACATAAGTTTTGAACAATATCAGAGGTCAGCAACGGTCTTTTCTCTGTAATACTAAGATAATATGGGAATATTTCAACATTTTTTCCCTTATACATATAATAATTAATCATTTTCATATGTATATTATTTAATTTACTCATATAATTGCCAAAATCATATAAATACATAAGTTTTGAACAATATCAGAGGTCAGCAACGGTCTTTCCTCTATAATACTAAGATAATATGGGAATATTTCAACATTTTTTCCCTTATACATATAATAATTAATCATTTTCATATGTATATTATTTAATTTACTCATATAATTGCCAAAATCATATAAATACATAAGTTTTGAACAATATCAGAGGTCAGCAACGGTCTTTCCTCTATAATACTAAGATAATATGGGAATATTTCAGCATTTTTTCCCTTATACATTTATACATATAATAATTAATCATTTTCATATGTATATTATTTAATTTACTCATATAATTGCCAAAATCATATAAATACATAAGTTTTGAACAATATCAGAGGTCAGCAACGGTCTTTCCTCTATAATACTAAGAGAATGTGGGAATATTTCAGCATTTTTTCCCCTATACATATAATAATTAATAATTTTCATATGTATATTATTTAATTTACTCATATAATTGCCAAAATCATATGAATACATAAGTTTTGAACAATATGAGAGGTCGGCAACCACTGCCTACCTATAGTAGTTTTTGAACCCTCTGTCGTAATTCCGGTCGTTTACACTACTATACCCTCTCACTATAATGGCTTTTCTCTATAATACTAAGAGAATGTGGGATATTTTCAGCATTTTTTCCCTTATACATATAATAATTAATCATTTTCATATGTATATTATTTAATTTACTCATATTATTGCCAAAATCATATGAATACATAAGTTTTGAACAATATGAGAGGTCGGCAACCACTGCCTACCTATAGTAGTTTTGAACCCTCTGTCGTAATTCCGGTCGTTTACACTACTATACCCTCTCACTATAATGGCTTTTCTCTATAATACTAAGAGAATGTGGGATATTTTCAGCATTTTTTCCCTTATACATATAATAATTAATCATTTTCATATGTATATTATTTAATTTACTCATATTATTGCCAAAATCATATGAATACATAAGTTTTGAACAATATGAGAGGTCGGCAACCACTGCCTACCTATAGTAGTTTTTGAACCCTCTGTCGTAATTCCGGTCGTTTACACTACTATACCCTCTCACTATAATGGCTTTTCTCTATTATACTAAGAGAATGTGGGATATTTTCAGCATTTTTTCCCTTATACATATAATAATTAATAATTTTCATATGTATATTATTTAATTTACTCATATAATTGCCAAAATCATATGAATACATAAGTTTTGAACAATATGAGAGGTCGGCAACCACTGCCTACCTATAGTAGTTTTTGAACCCTCTGTCGTAATTCCGGTCGTTTACACTACTATACCCTCTCACTATAATGGCTTTTCTCTATAATACTAAGAGAATGTGGGAATATTTCAGCATTTTTTCCCCTATACATATAATAATTAATAATTTTCATATGTATATTATTTAATTTACTCATATAATTGCCAAAATCATATGAATACATAAGTTTTGAACAATATGAGAGGTCGGCAACCACTGCCTACCTATAGTAGTTTTTGAACCCTCTGTCGTAATTCCGGTCGTTTACACTACTATACCCTCTCACTATAATGGCTTTTCTCTATTATACTAAGAGAATGTGGGAATATTTCAGCATTTTTTCCCCTATACATATAATAATTTTCATATGTATATTATTTAATTTACTCATATAATTGCCAAAATCATATAAATACATAAGTTTTGAACAATATCAGAGGTCAGCAACGGTCTTTCCTCTATAATACTAAGATAATATGGGAATATTTCAGCATTTTTTCCCTTATACATTTATTCATATAATAATTAATCATTTTCATATCTATATTATTTAATTTACTCATATAATTGCCAAAATCATATAAATACATAAGTTTTGAACAATATCAGAGGTCAGCAACGGTCTTTCCTCTATAATACTAAGATAATATGGGAATATTTCAACATTTTTTCCCTTATACATATAATAATTAATAATTTTCATATGTATATTATTTAATTTACTCATATAATTGCCAAAATCATATAAATACATAAGTTTTGAACAATATCAGAGGTCAGCAACGGTCTTTCCTCTATAATACTAAGAGAATGTGGGAATATTTCAGCATTTTTTCCCCTATACATATAATAATTAATAATTTTCATATGTATATTATTTAATTTACTCATATAATTGCCAAAATCATATGAATACATAAGTTTTGAACAATATGAGAGGTCGGCAACCACTGCCTACCTATAGTAGTTTTTGAACCCTCTGTCGTAATTCCGATCGTTTACACTACTATACCCTCTCACTATAATGGCTTTTCTCTATAATACTAAGAGAATGTGGGATATTTTCAGCATTTTTTCCCTTATACATATAATAATTAATCATTTTCATATGTATATTATTTAATTTACTCATATTATTGCCAAAATCATATGAATACATAAGTTTTGAACAATATGAGAGGTCGGCAACCACTGCCTACCTATAGTAGTTTTTGAACCCTCTGTCGTTTACACTACTATACCCTCTCATTATAATGGCTTTTCTCTATAATACTAAGAGAATGTGGGAATATTTCAGCATTTTTTCCCCTATACATATAATAATTAATCATTTTCATATGTATATTATTTAATTTACTCATATTATTGCCAAAATCATATGAATACATAAGTTTTGAACAATATGAGAGGTCGGCAACCACTGCCTACCTATAGTAGTTTTTGAACCCTCTGTCGTAATTCCGGTCGTTTACACTACTATACCCTCTCACTATAATGGCTTTTCTCTATTATACTAAGAGAATGTGGGAATATTTCATCATTTTTTCCCCTATACATATAATAATTAATAATTTTCATATGTATATTATTTAATTTACTCATATAATTGCCAAAATCATATAAATACATAAGTTTTGAACAATATCAGAGGTCAGCAACGGTCTTTTCTCTGTAATACTAAGATAATATGGGAATATTTCAACATTTTTTCCCTTATACATATAATAATTAATCATTTTCATATGTATATTATTTAATTTACTCATATAATTGCCAAAATCATATAAATACATAAGTTTTGAACAATATCAGAGGTCAGCAACGGTCTTTCCTCTATAATACTAAGATAATATGGGAATATTTCAACATTTTTTCCCTTATACATATAATAATTAATCATTTTCATATGTATATTATTTAATTTACTCATATAATTGCCAAAATCATATAAATACATAAGTTTTGAACAATATCAGAGGTCAGCAACGGTCTTTCCTCTATAATACTAAGATAATATGGGAATATTTCAGCATTTTTTCCCTTATACATTTATACATATAATAATTAATCATTTTCATATGTATATTATTTAATTTACTCATATAATTGCCAAAATCATATAAATACATAAGTTTTGAACAATATCAGAGGTCAGCAACGGTCTTTCCTCTATAATACTAAGAGAATGTGGGAATATTTCAGCATTTTTTCCCCTATACATATAATAATTAATAATTTTCATATGTATATTATTTAATTTACTCATATAATTGCCAAAATCATATGAATACATAAGTTTTGAACAATATGAGAGGTCGGCAACCACTGCCTACCTATAGTAGTTTTTGAACCCTCTGTCGTAATTCCGGTCGTTTACACTACTATACCCTCTCACTATAATGGCTTTTCTCTATAATACTAAGAGAATGTGGGATATTTTCAGCATTTTTTCCCTTATACATATAATAATTAATCATTTTCATATGTATATTATTTAATTTACTCATATTATTGCCAAAATCATATGAATACATAAGTTTTGAACAATATGAGAGGTCGGCAACCACTGCCTACCTATAGTAGTTTTTGAACCCTCTGTCGTAATTCCGGTCGTTTACACTACTATACCCTCTCACTATAATGGCTTTTCTCTATAATACTAAGAGAATGTGGGATATTTTCAGCATTTTTTCCCTTATACATATAATAATTAATCATTTTCATATGTATATTATTTAATTTACTCATATTATTGCCAAAATCATATGAATACATAAGTTTTGAACAATATGAGAGGTCGGCAACCACTGCCTACCTATAGTAGTTTTTGAACCCTCTGTCGTAATTCCGGTCGTTTACACTACTATACCCTCTCACTATAATGGCTTTTCTCTATTATACTAAGAGAATGTGGGATATTTTCAGCATTTTTTCCCTTATACATATAATAATTAATAATTTTCATATGTATATTATTTAATTTACTCATATAATTGCCAAAATCATATGAATACATAAGTTTTGAACAATATGAGAGGTCGGCAACCACTGCCTACCTATAGTAGTTTTTGAACCCTCTGTCGTAATTCCGGTCGTTTACACTACTATACCCTCTCACTATAATGGCTTTTCTCTATAATACTAAGAGAATGTGGGAATATTTCAGCATTTTTTCCCCTATACATATAATAATTAATAATTTTCATATGTATATTATTTAATTTACTCATATAATTGCCAAAATCATATGAATACATAAGTTTTGAACAATATGAGAGGTCGGCAACCACTGCCTACCTATAGTAGTTTTTGAACCCTCTGTCGTAATTCCGGTCGTTTACACTACTATACCCTCTCACTATAATGGCTTTTCTCTATTATACTAAGAGAATGTGGGAATATTTCAGCATTTTTTCCCCTATACATATAATAATTTTCATATGTATATTATTTAATTTACTCATATAATTGCCAAAATCATATAAATACATAAGTTTTGAACAATATCAGAGGTCAGCAACGGTCTTTCCTCTATAATACTAAGATAATATGGGAATATTTCAGCATTTTTTCCCTTATACATTATTCATATAATAATTAATCATTTTCATATCTATATTATTTAATTTACTCATATAATTGCCAAAATCATATAAATACATAAGTTTTGAACAATATCAGAGGTCAGCAACGGTCTTTCCTCTATAATACTAAGATAATATGGGAATATTTCAGCATTTTTTCCCTTATATATTTTGACATATAAAAATTAATCATTTTCATATGTATATTATTTAATTTACTCATATAATTGCCAAAATCATATAAATACATAAGTATTGAACAATATCAGAGGTCAGCAACGGTCTTTCCTCTATAATACTAAGAGAATGTGGGAATATTTCAGCATTTTTTCCCCTATACATATAATAATTAATCATTTTCATATGTATATTATTTAATTTACTCATATAATTGCCAAAATCATATGAATACATAAGTTTTGAACAATATGAGAGGTCGGCAACCACTGCCTACCTATAGTAGTTTTTGAACCCTCTGTCGTAATTCCGGTCGTTTACACTACTATACCCTCTCACTATAATGGCTTTTCTCTATAATACTAAGAGAATGTGGGAATATTTCATCATTTTTTCCCCTATACATATAATAATTAATAATTTTCATATGTATATTATTTAATTTACTCATATAATTGCCAAAATCATATAAATACATAAGTTTTGAACAATATCAGAGGTCAGCAACGGTCTTTCCTCTATAATACTAAGATAATATGGGAATATTTCAACATTTTTTCCCTTATACATATAATAATTAATCATTTTCATATGTATATTATTTAATTTACTCATATAATTGCCAAAATCATATAAATACATAAGTTTTGAACAATATCAGAGGTCAGCAACGGTCTTTCCTCTATAATACTAAGATAATATGGGAATATTTCAGCATTTTTTCCCTTATATATTTTGACATATAAAAATTAATCATTTTCATATGTATATTATTTAATTTACTCATATAATTGCCAAAATCATATAAATACATAAGTATTGAACAATATCAGAGGTCAGCAACGGTCTTTCCTCTATAATACTAAGAGAATGTGGGAATATTTCAGCATTTTTTCCCCTATACATATAATAATTAATCATTTTCATATGTATATTATTTAATTTACTCATATAATTGCCAAAATCATATGAATACATAAGTTTTGAACAATATGAGAGGTCGGCAACCACTGCCTACCTATAGTAGTTTTTGAACCCTCTGTCGTAATTCCGGTCGTTTACACTACTATACCCTCTCACTATAATGGCTTTTCTCTATATACTAAGAGAATGTGGGAATATTTCAGCATTTTTTCCCCTATACATATAATAATTTTCATATGTATATTATTTAATTTACTCATATAATTGCCAAAATCATATAAATACATAAGTTTTGAACAATATCAGAGGTCAGCAACGGTCTTTCCTCTATAATACTAAGATAATATGGGAATATTTCAGCATTTTTTCCCTTATACATTTATTCATATAATAATTAATCATTTTCATATCTATATTATTTAATTTACTCATATAATTGCCAAAATCATATAAATACATAAGTTTTGAACAATATCAGAGGTCAGCAACGGTCTTTCCTCTATAATACTAAGATAATATGGGAATATTTCAGCATTTTTTCCCTTATATATTTGACATATAAAAATTAATCATTTTCATATGTATATTATTTAATTTACTCATATAATTGCCAAAATCATATAAATACATAAGTATTGAACAATATCAGAGGTCAGCAACGGTCTTTCCTCTATAATACTAAGAGAATGTGGGAATATTTCAGCATTTTTCCCCTATACATATAATAATTAATCATTTTCATATGTATATTATTTAATTTACTCATATAATTGCCAAAATCATATGAATACATAAGTTTTGAACAATATGAGAGGTCGGCAACCACTGCCTACCTATAGTAGTTTTTGAACCCTCTGTCGTAATTCCGGTCGTTTACACTACTATACCCTCTCACTATAATGGCTTTTCTCTATAATACTAAGAGAATGTGGGAATATTTCAGCATTTTTTCCCCTATACATATAATAATTTTCATATGTATATTATTTAATTTACTCATATAATTGCCAAAATCATATAAATACATAAGTTTTGAACAATATCAGAGGTCAGCAACGGTCTTTCCTCTATAATACTAAGATAATATGGGAATATTTCAGCATTTTTTCCCTTATACATTTATTCATATAATAATTAATCATTTTCATATCTATATTATTTAATTTACTCATATAATTGCCAAAATCATATAAATACATAAGTTTTGAACAATATCAGAGGTCAGCAACGGTCTTTCCTCTATAATACTAAGATAATATGGGAATATTTCAGCATTTTTTCCCTTATATATTTTGACATATAAAAATTAATCATTTTCATATGTATATTATTTAATTTACTCATATAATTGCCAAAATCATATAAATACATAAGTATTGAACAATATCAGAGGTCAGCAACGGTCTTTCCTCTATAATACTAAGAGAATGTGGGAATATTTCAGCATTTTTCCCCTATACATATAATAATTAATAATTTTCATATGTATATTATTTAATTTACTCATATAATTGCCAAAATCATATAAATACATAAGTTTTGAACAATATCAGAGGTCAGCAACGGTCTTTCCTCTATAATACTAAGATAATATGGGAATATTTCAACATTTTTTCCCTTATACATATAATAATTAATCATTTTCATATGTATATTATTTAATTTACTCATATAATTGCCAAAATCATATAAATACATAAGTTTTGAACAATATCAGAGGTCAGCAACGGTCTTTCCTCTATAATACTAAGATAATATGGGAATATTTCAGCATTTTTTCCCTTATACATTATTCATATAATAATTAATCATTTTCATATCTATATTATTTAATTTACTCATATAATTGCCAAAATCATATAAATACATAAGTTTTGAACAATATCAGAGGTCAGCAACGGTCTTTCCTCTATAATACTAAGATAATATGGGAATATTTCAGCATTTTTTCCCTTATATATTTGACATATAAAAATTAATCATTTTCATATGTATATTATTTAATTTACTCATATAATTGCCAAAATCATATAAATACATAAGTATTGAACAATATCAGAGGTCAGCAACGGTCTTTCCTCTATAATACTAAGAGAATGTGGGAATATTTCAGCATTTTTTCCCCTATACATATAATAATTAATAATTTTCATATGTATATTATTTAATTTACTCATATAATTGCCAAAATCATATGAATACATAAGTTTTGAACAATATGAGAGGTCGGCAACCACTGCCTACCTATAGTAGTTTTTGAACCCTCTGTCGTAATTCCGGTCGTTTACACTACTATACCCTCTCACTATAATGGCTTTTCTCTATATACTAAGAGAATGTGGGATATTTCAGCATTTTTTCCCCTATACATATAATAATTTTCATATGTATATTATTTAATTTACTCATATAATTGCCAAATCATATAAATACATAAGTTTTGAACAATATCAGAGGTCAGCAACGTCTTTCCTCTATATACTAAGATAATATGGAATTTCACATTTTTTCCCTTATACATATAAAAATAATCATTTCATATGTATATTATTTAATTTACTCATATAATGCCAAATCATATAAATACATAAGTTTGAACAATATCAGAGGTCAGCAACGGTCTTTCCTCTATAATACTAAGAGAATGTGGGAATATTTCAGCATTTTTTCCCCTATACATATAATAATTAATCATTTTCATATGTATATTATTTAATTTACTCATATAATTGCCAAAATCATATGAATACATAAGTTTTGAACAATATGAGAGGTCGGCAACCACTGCCTACCTATAGTAGTTTTTGAACCCTCTGTCGTAATTCCGGTCGTTTACACTACTATACCCTCTCACTATAATGGCTTTTCTCTATAATACTAAGAGAATGTGGGAATATTTCATCATTTTTTCCCCTATACATATAATAATTAATAATTTTCATATGTATATTATTTAATTTACTCATATAATTGCCAAAATCATATAAATACATAAGTTTTGAACAATATCAGAGGTCAGCAACGGTCTTTTCTCTGTAATACTAAGATAATATGGGAATATTTCAACATTTTTTCCCTTATACATATAATAATTAATCATTTTCATATGTATATTATTTAATTTACTCATATAATTGCCAAAATCATATAAATACATAAGTTTGAACAATATCAGAGGTCAGCAACGGTCTTTCCTCTATAATACTAAGATAATATGGGAATATTTCAACATTTTTTCCCTTATACATATAATAATTAATCATTTTCATATGTATATTATTTAATTTACTCATATAATTGCCAAAATCATATAAATACATAAGTTTTGAACAATATCAGAGGTCAGCAACGGTCTTTCCTCTATAATACTAAGATAATATGGGAATATTTCAGCATTTTTTCCCTTATACATTTATACATATAATAATTAATCATTTTCATATGTATATTATTTAATTTACTCATATAATTGCCAAAATCATATAAATACATAAGTTTTGAACAATATCAGAGGTCAGCAACGGTCTTTCCTCTATAATACTAAGAGAATGTGGGAATATTTCAGCATTTTTTCCCCTATACATATAATAATTAATAATTTTCATATGTATATTATTTAATTTACTCATATAATTGCCAAAATCATATGAATACATAAGTTTTGAACAATATGAGAGGTCGGCAACCACTGCCTACCTATAGTAGTTTTTGAACCCTCTGTCGTAATTCCGGTCGTTTACACTACTATACCCTCTCACTATAATGGCTTTTCTCTATAATACTAAGAGAATGTGGGATATTTTCAGCATTTTTTCCCTTATACATATAATAATTAATCATTTTCATATGTATATTATTTAATTTACTCATATTATTGCCAAAATCATATGAATACATAAGTTTTGAACAATATGAGAGGTCGGCAACCACTGCCTACCTATAGTAGTTTTTGAACCCTCTGTCGTAATTCCGGTCGTTTACACTACTATACCCTCTCACTATAATGGCTTTTCTCTATAATACTAAGAGAATGTGGGATATTTTCAGCATTTTTTCCCTTATACATATAATAATTAATCATTTTCATATGTATATTATTTAATTTACTCATATTATTGCCAAAATCATATGAATACATAAGTTTTGAACAATATGAGAGGTCGGCAACCACTGCCTACCTATAGTAGTTTTTGAACCCTCTGTCGTAATTCCGGTCGTTTACACTACTATACCCTCTCACTATAATGGCTTTTCTCTATTATACTAAGAGAATGTGGATATTTTCAGCATTTTTTCCCTTATACATATAATAATTAATAATTTTCATATGTATATTATTTAATTTACTCATATAATTGCCAAAATCATATGAATACATAAGTTTTGAACAATATGAGAGGTCGGCAACCACTGCCTACCTATAGTAGTTTTTGAACCCTCTGTCGTAATTCCGGTCGTTTACACTACTATACCCTCTCACTATAATGGCTTTTCTCTATAATACTAAGAGAATGTGGGAATATTTCAGCATTTTTTCCCCTATACATATAATAATTAATAATTTTCATATGTATATTATTTAATTTACTCATATAATTGCCAAAATCATATGAATACATAAGTTTTGAACAATATGAGAGGTCGGCAACCACTGCCTACCTATAGTAGTTTTGAACCCTCTGTCGTAATTCCGGTCGTTTACACTACTATACCCTCTCACTATAATGGCTTTTCTCTATTATACTAAGAGAATGTGGGAATATTTCAGCATTTTTCCCCTATACATATAATAATTTTCATATGTATATTATTTAATTTACTCATATAATTGCCAAAATCATATAAATACATAAGTTTTGAACAATATCAGAGGTCAGCAACGGTCTTTCCTCTATAATACTAAGATAATATGGGAATATTTCAGCATTTTTTCCCTTATATATTTTGACATATAAAAATTAATCATTTTCATATGTATATTATTTAATTTACTCATATAATTGCCAAAATCATATAAATACATAAGTATTGAACAATATCAGAGGTCAGCAACGGTCTTTCCTCTATAATACTAAGAGAATGTGGGAATATTTCAGCATTTTTCCCCTATACATATAATAATTAATCATTTTCATATGTATATTATTTAATTTACTCATATAATTGCCAAAATCATATGAATACATAAGTTTTGAACAATATGAGAGGTCGGCAACCACTGCCTACCTATAGTAGTTTTTGAACCCTCTGTCGTAATTCCGGTCGTTTACACTACTATACCCTCTCACTATAATGGCTTTTCTCTATAATACTAAGAGAATGTGGGAATATTTCATCATTTTTTCCCCTATACATATAATAATTAATAATTTTCATATGTATATTATTTAATTTACTCATATAATTGCCAAAATCATATAAATACATAAGTTTTGAACAATATCAGAGGTCAGCAACGGTCTTTCCTCTATAATACTAAGATAATATGGAATATTTCAACATTTTTTCCCTTATACATATAATAATTAATAATTTTCATATGTATATTATTTAATTTACTCATATAATTGCCAAAATCATATAAATACATAAGTTTTGAACAATATCAGAGGTCAGCAACGGTCTTTCCTCTATAATACTAAGAGAATGTGGGAATATTTCAGCATTTTTTCCCCTATACATATAATAATTAATAATTTTCATATGTATATTATTTAATTTACTCATATAATTGCCAAAATCATATGAATACATAAGTTTGAACAATATGAGAGGTCGGCAACCACTGCCTACCTATAGTAGTTTTTGAACCCTCTGTCGTAATTCCGATCGTTTACACTACTATACCCTCTCACTATAATGGCTTTTCTCTATAATACTAAGAGAATGTGGGATATTTCAGCATTTTTTCCCTTATACATATAATAATTAATCATTTTCATATGTATATTATTTAATTTACTCATATTATTGCCAAAATCATATGAATACATAAGTTTTGAACAATATGAGAGGTCGGCAACCACTGCCTACCTATAGTAGTTTTTTTATTGTTATTTTAACCCTCTTGTCGTTTAACAGACATACTATACCCGTCATTCATTATAATGGCTTTTCTCTATAATACTAAGAGAATGTGGGAATATTTCAGCATTTTTCCCCTATACATATAATAATTAATCATTTTCATATGTATATTATTTAATTTACTCATATTATTGCCAAAATCATATGAATACATAAGTTTTGAACAATATGAGAGGTCGGCAACCACTGCCTACCTATAGTAGTTTTTGAACCCTCTGTCGTAATTCCGGTCGTTTACACTACTATACCCTCTCACTATAATGGCTTTTCTCTATTATACTAAGAGAATGTGGGAATATTTCATCATTTTTTCCCCTATACATATAATAATTAATAATTTTCATATGTATATTATTTAATTTACTCATATAATTGCCAAAATCATATAAATACATAAGTTTTGAACAATATCAGAGGTCAGCAACGGTCTTTTCTCTGTAATACTAAGATAATATGGGAATATTTCAACATTTTTTCCCTTATACATATAATAATTAATCATTTTCATATGTATATTATTTAATTTACTCATATAATTGCCAAAATCATATAAATACATAAGTTTTGAACAATATCAGAGGTCAGCAACGGTCTTTCCTCTATAATACTAAGATAATATGGAATATTTCAACATTTTTTCCCTTATACATATAATAATTAATCATTTTCATATGTATATTATTTAATTTACTCATATAATTGCCAAAATCATATAAATACATAAGTTTTGAACAATATCAGAGGTCAGCAACGGTCTTTCCTCTATAATACTAAGATAATATGGGAATATTTCAGCATTTTTTCCCTTATACATTTATACATATAATAATTAATCATTTTCATATGTATATTATTTAATTTACTCATATAATTGCCAAAATCATATAAATACATAAGTTTTGAACAATATCAGAGGTCAGCAACGGTCTTTCCTCTATAATACTAAGAGAATGTGGGAATATTTCAGCATTTTTTCCCCTATACATATAATAATTAATAATTTTCATATGTATATTATTTAATTTACTCATATAATTGCCAAAATCATATGAATACATAAGTTTTGAACAATATGAGAGGTCGGCAACCACTGCCTACCTATAGTAGTTTTTGAACCCTCTGTCGTAATTCCGGTCGTTTACACTACTATACCCTCTCACTATAATGGCTTTTCTCTATAATACTAAGAGAATGTGGGATATTTTCAGCATTTTTTCCCTTATACATATAATAATTAATCATTTTCATATGTATATTATTTAATTTACTCATATTATTGCCAAAATCATATGAATACATAAGTTTTGAACAATATGAGAGGTCGGCAACCACTGCCTACCTATAGTAGTTTTTGAACCCTCTGTCGTAATTCCGGTCGTTTACACTACTATACCCTCTCACTATAATGGCTTTTCTCTATAATACTAAGAGAATGTGGGATATTTTCAGCATTTTTTCCCTTATACATATAATAATTAATCATTTTCATATGTATATTATTTAATTTACTCATATTATTGCCAAAATCATATGAATACATAAGTTTTGAACAATATGAGAGGTCGGCAACCACTGCCTACCTATAGTAGTTTTTGAACCCTCTGTCGTAATTCCGGTCGTTTACACTACTATACCCTCTCACTATAATGGCTTTTCTCTATTATACTAAGAGAATGTAGATATTTTCAGCATTTTTTCCCTTATACATATAATAATTAATAATTTTCATATGTATATTATTTAATTTACTCATATAATTGCCAAAATCATATGAATACATAAGTTTTGAACAATATGAGAGGTCGGCAACCACTGCCTACCTATAGTAGTTTTTGAACCCTCTGTCGTAATTCCGGTCGTTTACACTACTATACCCTCTCACTATAATGGCTTTTCTCTATAATACTAAGAGAATGTGGGAATATTTCAGCATTTTTTCCCCTATACATATAATAATTAATAATTTTCATATGTATATTATTTAATTTACTCATATAATTGCCAAAATCATATGAATACATAAGTTTTGAACAATATGAGAGGTCGGCAACCACTGCCTACCTATAGTAGTTTTTGAACCCTCTGTCGTAATTCCGGTCGTTTACACTACTATACCCTCTCACTATAATGGCTTTTCTCTATTATACTAAGAGAATGTGGAATATTTCAGCATTTTTTCCCCTATACATATAATAATTTTCATATGTATATTATTTAATTTACTCATATAATTGCCAAAATCATATAAATACATAAGTTTTGAACAATATCAGAGGTCAGCAACGGTCTTTCCTCTATAATACTAAGATAATATGGGAATATTTCAGCATTTTTTCCCTTATATATTTTGACATATAAAAATTAATCATTTTCATATGTATATTATTTAATTTACTCATATAATTGCCAAAATCATATAAATACATAAGTATTGAACAATATCAGAGGTCAGCAACGGTCTTTCCTCTATAATACTAAGAGAATGTGGGAATATTTCAGCATTTTTTCCCCTATACATATAATAATTAATCATTTTCATATGTATATTATTTAATTTACTCATATAATTGCCAAAATCATATGAATACATAAGTTTTGAACAATATGAGAGGTCGGCAACCACTGCCTACCTATAGTAGTTTTTGAACCCTCTGTCGTAATTCCGGTCGTTTACACTACTATACCCTCTCACTATAATGGCTTTTCTCTATAATACTAAGAGAATGTGGGAATATTTCATCATTTTTTCCCCTATACATATAATAATTAATAATTTTCATATGTATATTATTTAATTTACTCATATAATTGCCAAAATCATATAAATACATAAGTTTTGAACAATATCAGAGGTCAGCAACGGTCTTTCCTCTATAATACTAAGATAATATGGGAATATTTCAACATTTTTTCCCTTATACATATAATAATTAATAATTTTCATATGTATATTATTTAATTTACTCATATAATTGCCAAAATCATATAAATACATAAGTTTTGAACAATATCAGAGGTCAGCAACGGTCTTTCCTCTATAATACTAAGAGAATGTGGGAATATTTCAGCATTTTTTCCCCTATACATATAATAATTAATAATTTTCATATGTATATTATTTAATTTACTCATATAATTGCCAAAATCATATGAATACATAAGTTTTGAACAATATGAGAGGTCGGCAACCACTGCCTACCTATAGTAGTTTTTGAACCCTCTGTCGTAATTCCGATCGTTTACACTACTATACCCTCTCACTATAATGGCTTTTCTCTATAATACTAAGAGAATGTGGGATATTTTCAGCATTTTTTCCCTTATACATATAATAATTAATCATTTCATATGTATATTATTAATTTACTCATATTATTGCCAAAATCATATGAATACATAAGTTTTGAACAATATTTAGTCACACCCCCCCCCCTTATTAATACTAAAACATTCTACCCAGGATAATACTAAGAGAATGTGGGAATATTTCAGCATTTTTTCCCTACATATAATAATTAATCATTTTCATATGTATATTATTTAATTTACTCATATTAATTGCCAAAATCATATGAATACATAAGTTTTGAACAATATGAGAGGTCGGCAACCACTGCCTACCTATAGTAGTTTTTGAACCCTCTGTCGTAATTCCGGTCGTTTACACTACTATACCCTCTCACTATAATGGCTTTTCTCTATTATACTAAGAGAATGTGGGAATATTTCATCATTTTTTCCCCTATACATATAATAATTAATAATTTTCATATGTATATTATTTAATTTACTCATATAATTGCCAAAATCATATAAATACATAAGTTTTGAACAATATCAGAGGTCAGCAACGGTCTTTCTCTGTAAATACTAAGATAATATGGGAATATTTCAACATTTTTTCCCTTATACATATAATAATTAATCATTTTCATATGTATATTATTTAATTTACTCATATAATTGCCAAAATCATATAAATACATAAGTTTTGAACAATATCAGAGGTCAGCAACGGTCTTTCCTCTATAATACTAAGATAATATGGGAATATTTCAGCATTTTTTCCCCTATACATATAATAATTAATCATTTTCATATGTATATTATTTAATTTACTCATATAATTGCCAAAATCATATAAATACATAAGTTTTGAACAATATCAGAGGTCAGCAACGGTCTTTCCTCTATAATACTAAGATAATATGGGAATATTTCAGCATTTTTTCCCTTATACATTTATACATATAATAATTAATCATTTTCATATGTATATTATTTAATTTACTCATATAATTGCCAAAATCATATAAATACATAAGTTTTGAACAATATCAGAGGTCAGCAACGGTCTTTCCTCTATAATACTAAGAGAATGTGGGAATATTTCAGCATTTTTTCCCCTATACATATAATAATTAATAATTTTCATATGTATATTATTTAATTTACTCATATAATTGCCAAAATCATATGAATACATAAGTTTTGAACAATATGAGAGGTCGGCAACCACTGCCTACCTATAGTAGTTTTGAACCCTCTGTCGTAATTCGGTCGTTTACACTACTATACCTCTCACTATAATGGCTTTTCTCTATAATACTAAGAGAATGTGGGATATTTTCAGCATTTTTTCCCTTATACATATAATAATTAATCATTTTCATATGTATATTATTTAATTTACTCATATTAATTGCCAAAATCATATGAATACATAAGTTTTGAACAATATGAGAGGTCGGCAACCACTGCCTACCTATAGTAGTTTTTGAACCCTCTGTCGTAATTCCGGTCGTTTACACTACTATACCCTCTCACTATAATGGCTTTTCTCTATAATACTAAGAGAATGTGGGATATTTTCAGCATTTTTTCCCTTATACATATAATAATTAATAATTTTCATATGTATATTATTTAATTTACTCATATAATTGCCAAAATCATATGAATACATAAGTTTTGAACAATATGAGAGGTCGGCAACCACTGCCTACCTATAGTAGTTTTTGAACCCTCTGTCGTAATTCCGGTCGTTTACACTACTATACCCTCTCACTATAATGGCTTTTCTCTATAATACTAAGAGAATGTGGGAATATTTCAGCATTTTTTCCCCTATACATATAATAATTAATAATTTTCATATGTATATTATTTAATTTACTCATATAATTGCCAAAATCATATGAATACATAAGTTTTGAACAATATGAGAGGTCGGCAACCACTGCCTACCTATAGTAGTTTTTGAACCCTCTGTCGTAATTCCGGTCGTTTACACTACTATACCCTCTCACTATAATGGCTTTTCTCTATTATACTAAGAGAATGTGGGAATATTTCAGCATTTTTTCCCCTATACATATAATAATT
>NW_022881497.1:0-22704 GCF_004382145.1 Drosophila mauritiana
CTCTCACCACAGAGTCTCCGAGGAGTCTCCGCTGCGCTTGGGAGAAACCCAACGCATTAGAATAAGCTTAGTATGAAATAACTACCACGATCAATAAACGTACGCCCGGTCGCGCCCGCGCATTTACAAAGTCAAGTGTTCGCTTTTCTCCGAGTGTTCGATTTTCAGCAACTAGGAAATTTCCAGGACCAGCAACCCCATCACCCTACATTTTGGTCCTTCGAGCCGGATATCCTGGATTTTTCAAGTTTGTCCACCAGCGACCAACTTATAAGATAAGTACGAAACTTCCATCCCCTTTAATTGCCGGTCTGCAGCAAAAGGTTCGAAAATCCAATTTCGTTCAATTTGCTGAGATTTATTGTCAAATCAAACGGATTTATCCGACAAAAGGCAATTAAAGAAAAGTACTTATCCATTCTCACGGGCGCCGCCATATTACACCGTTCTAAATTTCTAAGTCCCAATTTTCCGAATATATTTAAATATTCATTCAGTCCAAAAAATGAAAAATTCCAAATGTGAAGAAAGTGAAATTAATTTGTGCCAAGTTCAGTGAAAATTCCTAAAGTCCAACACTCTGCCAAAAGTGGCAAAAATTCTATTCTCGTTTTCACTGTTGTCCAACGCAAGCCAAATTCTTTTCGCAAATTTCGCACATTTTTTGCTTCAACTCCGCAGTCCGCTTAACACAATTCGCTATACATTCAAATAAAACAATAAACAACACATACCCTCTGGCCATTCAAAGTAAAATATTAATTAAATATTTACCCGCCATTTACCCATATACATTGCATGCATTACATCTCCATATAAATACATATACGCATACATCTCCATATACCTACATATACGCACACATCTCCATGTACATCACACATATTAGCGACATACATTGCGCAGATTATCTGCATTCCCTTTAACCAAAGTGTACCAAAGTTTACATTGCGTATAACCAAAGTTTACCTAAGTTTTGATTGTTTCCCGTCGGCAAGTCCATACCACAAATAAAATTTATTCCAAGTGCCGACGCGGAAAAGGCGTTTTATTTCCATCAATGTTTTCCGTATATTTCCAAATGAATTTCCGAACAATAAATACATTTTAAATTAAATTAAACATTTTTAATATTTATTAAATTTTTTTTGAAAATTTTCAAAAAAAATAATCATCCATAAAATAAATAATACGGCCAAATACAAGTCGTTCACCCGACAAATATTTCCTTTTCGTATTGCTGGGATATTAGTTTGTGGTGTTTTAGAAGTATTTACAGCGCGGGAGAAAAGACTTCAATTCCAGTCATTCCATTTTTCTCCGTTTCCAGTTGTATAATAAAAGAATAAAATTTTCTTCCTTCTATTCTATTAATTTTATTTTATTTGAAAATTTTCAAAAAAATAATCATCCATAAACAAATAATACGGCCAAATACAAGTCGTTCACCCGACAAATATTTCCTTTTCGTATTGCTGGGATATTAGTTTGTGGTTGTTTTAGAAGTATTTACAGCGCGGAGAAAAGACTTCAATTCCAGTCATTCCATTTTCTCCGTTTCCAGTTGTAAATAAAAGAATAAATTTTCTTCCTTCTAATAAACTTTTATATCACTGTGTTCCAATTTCCAAGGGTTCCAACCATAAATAAGGTGACCCAATTACCGTAAATCACAGGTCATTTATACAATTCGCTGTTCACTCCGAGTCACCTGTCCGATCAGTCTAAACTACGACGTTTCCACTTCGTAAATTTTACACACTTAATTATTAAGTGCAGTCTGAGGAATCTGTCTACTTTTTCAAAGTTTGACCGGGCTCCAAAACCGCTTCCTTCCGTTTCGTATTTCTTCGATTATGCCCATCGGGGACGATAAGAAGAAATTGTCCGCTGACAAGCCCAGGTCTATTTTTTCACCACAAGGCCCAAGAGTCCAAGAATCCCAAGCATTTCGGTGAGAACGCCTGCGCAGATTTCCGACGACTGTGCTACTCATCCAAAGCCACAGTACAGCGATAGCTAAAAATATGGCTGCTTCAGATCTAGCACTAGCCAAATTCATTTCGGTTTCTGACCGCTTAAGCGAATTTGAGAGGCTCAGATCAACACTCCGGAATCCGCAGCTCCAACTGTCACGATGCTTGGCGTCCGTCGCGACCAAGTCCGAACCCTATGGACAAGGTTGAAAAGGAATACGATCTCTGCTCAGAGTGCCTTGTGTCAGCAGGCGAAGCGGCAGCAAGCAACATGCCTATTCTCAGGGCTAAATACAATTATTGCTATTCAGTCTATGAAAGGTGTGTTGCCCAGCTCGTTGATAAATCGAGCAGGGCACTTCTCAGTCCAACCCAACCGCGAACGCTGCGCCCCAGGCCTACATTTCCTCTGGCTGTCGGTTGCCTCCATGCGATACAGAAGTTTTCACAGGCGACTATCTTCGCTGGCCGACTTTCCGGGATCTTTTCACAGCCATTTATATCAATAATCCACGGCTGACTCCGGTTGAAAGTTATTCCATTTAAATGCCAAACAAGTGGCGACGCGCATGCCATAGTTTCGATTTCGCCTCTCACCAACGAGGGTTTCCGCTCTGCGTGGGAAAACCTGATAGAGCGTTTCGAAAATAAACGATTGTTGGTAAACAGTCAATTGAAAATACTGTTTAATGTGCAGTCGATACCACAGGAATCTGGGGCGGCCTTGAAGGTACTGCAAAGTACTGTTCAAGGTTGCTTGACTTCCTTAGAACTGTCAGGCATCAACACTGAGAACTGGGACTGCTGCTGGTATATCTGTGCTCATCCAAGCTCCCGAAGATAACTCTCTCCTTATGGGAGCAGTCGCTACATAAGAAAGCCGACATCCCGACATGGGGAGAGCTGAACACCTTCCTCACAGAACGTCATCGAACCCTAGAAGCAATCGATGATGTGAGACCGTCCGTACCGAGTCAGTCGCATTCCAAAGCGATAAACTCAAGTGGGCCCTCTAGAAAATTAAATTCCTACGAGGCGAAAGTGGCTCCAAAATTGAAAAGTTGCGACTTGTGCAACAAGGAGAACCATCCTGTCCGTGTATGTCCGCGGTTTCTCCAAATGTCGGTTGACGACCGGTCAGCCTACATTAAACGGAAGCAGTTATGCTTAAACTGCTTCGCAACGGGACATCAGCTTCGTGAGTGCAAAAGCACTCACAATTGTTTTACTTGCCGTGGCCGGCATCACACGTTGTTGCACCGAAACAACCTCTGTTCCAGCAATTCAAGCCCTTCAAATCCTGCAAGGCCAATTTCCGCTAATCAGGCCAATTTCGTTCCAAATGAGCAAGCCGGTGTTCAAAATTATTTCGCCACGGGCTCAAGAGCTATCTTCTTGGCACTGCCATAATCAATATCTCCCATCTTGGCACTAACTTTAAGGCACGCGCCCTGATCGACTCCGGATCAGAAGCGACATTCATAACCGAGCGACTGTTCAATCTAATTAGATTACCATTCCAGGTGGTTCAAGCCCAAGTCTCGGGCTTAAACCAAACAGTAGCTGCACAGTCCAAGAAGCTCTGCAGTTTCACCATCCGATCTCCGACTAGGCCCGCGTTGCAGTTGGAGACGACGGCCTATGTCCTCCCTCAACTAGCCGGAAATCTGCCTTCCTACCCAATTCCGCAAATTTCCTTCGGGATCTTCCCGACTTTCCATTGGCGGATCCAAAGTTCTATGAGAGCGCACAAATAGATGTACTTATCGGAGCCGACATCCTGCCTTCGGTGCTTCTGAGTGGAGCAAAAACCAACATCTGTGGCTCTCTCTTGGGGCAAGAGACCATTTTCGGCTGGGTACTAACTGGGCCAGTCTCAGCCTCAGCCCAAAGCAGAATTTCCTCTTTTTCGACACAGATCTCCCACGCGTACGATAATTCACTGGACAAACTCCTCACAAAATTTTGGGAGGTGGAGGATATACCAACAAAGTTGGTAAAAGAATCCGATTCCATGTGCGAGAAGAATTTCCTTCAAACGACCACGAGAAACGAGTGCGGCAAATATGTCGTTACTCTGCCTTTTCGCGACCCAGAACATATCGGTTCCGGGCTAGGGCATTCTAGGTCTTTCGCGTTGGCTCAGTTCTTAAGAAATGAGCAGCGTCTAAAAAGAGATGAGGCCTTGAAAGCGAGATACGATTCGGTGATCCAGGAATATCTCGACTTGAAGCACATGCGACAAGTTCTTCCTACGCATGATTGCAACGCCTATTATATGCCACATCACGCCGTCTTAAAACCGGAGAGCGTAACTACTAAACTCCGTGTAGTATTCAATGCCTCCAGCCCAACATCGAATGGTACCAGTTTAAATGATATCCTTCATGCTGGTCCTGTCTTACAGTCCGACTTGACCATTCAAATTCTGAAGTGGCGCTATTTCCGATACGTGTTCAACGCCGATATCGAGAAAATGTATCGGCAGATCTGGGTAGATCCGAGACACACTCCATTCCAGCGAATACTTTTCCGTAACAATAGAGGGGAAATCAGAGATTTCGAACTAAAAACAGTAACCTTTGGAGTCAATGCGCGCCTTTCCTGGCGATCCGAGTACTGCAGCAGCTAGCAGCTGACGTAGAACTCAGCCATCCAAAAGCTAGCAATGTCATTCGAAATTTCATGTATGTGGATGATGTTTTAGCCGGAGCGGACTCCACGGAAGAAGCTCAGCTCATGGTGCAAGAGCTCCGAGACGCTCTGAATTCTGCCGGATTTCCATTGAGGAAATGGACCTCCAACCAAAAGGAAGTTTTAGCGGCCATTCAGAGCAACCATCTTTTAAATACTGATTTTCTCGAGATCGATGCAGAAAGTACTGCCAAAACCCTCGGTATTCGCTGGAAAGCAACCTCCGACGAATTCTTCTTCGTCCCACCAGAGTTGGCTATCGAAACATCCTTTACAAAACGCCAAGTCCTGTCCCAAATTGCCAAATTGTTCGACCCTGCCGGCTGGTTAGCGCCGTTTATCGTTCGAGCCAAAATTTTCATGCAGGAGATTTGGCTGCAGGAACTTGGGTGGGACGAAAACATTCCAAATGAGCTTTGTCAGCGATGGCTGAATTTTCTTCAAAGTTATTCAGTGTTAGAGCAGATACGCATTCCACGCTGGCTATCGTTTCGTCCAGATTTCAAGGTCGAGCATCATGGCTTTTGCGATGCGTCGCAAAAGGCTTACGGGGCGGCCATATATGTCCGCGTAGAAGTGGGCAGCACCATTATGGTGCAACTCCTGACCGCGAAAACCCGGGTAGCACCAGTCAAAACGGTTTCGCTCCCAAGATTGGAGCTGTGCGGAGCGTTATTGCTTTCCGAAATGGCTGCAGCCATCATTCCGCAGATGCCTACGACTAACCCCGAACTTTACTGTTGGACGGACTCCACGATAGTGCTTGCATGGTTAAGCAAGCCAGCATGCCAGTGGACCACATTTGTAGCCAATAGGGTGACGAAGATCGCCCAGGCCACAAAAACAGAGAATTGGTCTCATGTTCAATCTGAGCATAATCCAGCAGACCTGGCAAGTAGAGGAGTTTCCCTCCAAGATCTAGCCGATAGCCAGTTATGGTGGCACGGACCGACTTGGTTGCAAAATCCACGCAACCAATGGCCAACTCAGGTCAACGCTCCGGTGACCGACCTGGAGAAGCGTGCTCTAAAAGTCCATCTCGCGAAAGCTCCTTCTGAAGAGTTGTTGGCACGTTTCTCCAAGCTAGAGAAAGCTCTACGAGTCCTTGCTTATGTTTATCGCTTCATTCAGCGGTGCAGGAAGCAGACATCTCCATCTGATGTGCATCTACTGGCCACTGAAATCGCCGCCGCCGAGCGGTTCCTAATTTCGAACACTCAGCGCAAAGAATTCCCTGTGGAATATCACTGCCTAAGTGAAAAGCGTCCAGTGCCAAGTTCAAGTGCCATCCTAAGCATGAACCCGTTTCTAGATCCGCAAGGACTGATCAGGGCATGCGGCCGTGTGGCGGCTTCCGAAAGCCTTCAATACAATGAACGCCATCCAGTGATTCTTCCGTATAACTGCCTGCTTTCTCGCCTCCTTGCGAATTTCACGCATCGCATAACTCTCCATGGTGGTAACCAGTTAATGGTGCGCCTCATCCGGTCGAAATACTGGATTCCGAGAATCAAGAACCTGATGAAAGCAGTGGTAAATTCGTGCAAAGTATGTGTGATCCACAAAAAGCGCTTGCAAAGCCAACTGATGGGTGTCCTGCCCAAAGAAAGAGCATCGTTCTCCCGACCATTCACGTATACGGGCATGGATTACGCCGGTCCGTTCGATATAAAGAACTATACGGGAAGAGCATGTCTTATTACAAAGGGGTATGTGTTAGTTTTTGTTTGTTTCTCCACCAAGGCCATCCACTTAGAGCCAACATCTGACTTAACGACCGAGAAGTTTCTTGCCGCTTTCTCTCGTTTTGTATCCAGAAGAGGGTGTCCACGTCAAGTCCAGTCAGACAATGGCAAAACCTTTGTTGGCGCTGCCACCCTGCTTTCCCGCGATTTCCTTCAAGCCGTAAAAGAGTCGGTGACGAATGCCTATATTCATCAAGAGATGCAATGGCAATTTATTCCTCCGGAGCACCCCATATGGGAGGCCTTTGGGAAGCAGGCGTAAAAAGCTTCAAGACGCTATTTTACAAATGCACGGCCACACGAAAATACACGTTCGAAGAGCTCTCCACGCTCTTGGCAAAAATAGAAGCTTGCCTTAACTCCAGGCCGCTCTCTCCTATGTCTGAAGATCCGACAGACTTGCTGGCTCTGACGCCAGGGCATTTCCTTGTCGGGGGACCCCTTATGTCCACGGTGGAACCCGAAGTAAAGGGGGAAACGAAATCCCTTCTTAATCGGTGGCAGCATTTGAAGGCTCTCCATCAGCAGTTCCGTGTGCGATGGAAAGAAGAGTACCTCAAAGAACTCCACAAGCGTTCTAAATGGCAGGCCCCGTCCAAAAATCTACGCATCGATGACATGGTCGTCATCAAGGACGACAACTTGCCCTCTAATGAGTGGCGGCTCGGCAGAATTGAGTCTGTTTTCCCAGGAGCTGACGGCAACGTCCGTGTAGTAAACATCCGTACTGCACGTGGAGTTATTAAACGTCCAGTGGCAAAAGTGGTGCTTTTGCCGACGGAGTCTTCCGAATCTCCACAATAATAGGCGCTCCTCTCGTCCTTAGTTGTAGTTCACTATCACTAATCATCCGTTATTTTTCATTTCGTTTTCGATCTCCTTTCGACATTCGACTACGCGCAGCATGGCTCCTCGTCAACAAAACGCACGCAGTGCTCGTGCCGTGGAGAGCAGACGTACCCGAGGTATTCAATCCTACCGATGCCGAGTCTGCCGCGGTATCCATCCTCTTCGGAAGTGCGCGAGGTTCCTAAAGCTCAGCGCTGAAAAGCGTTTGCGAGCAGTCCTCATTAACCAATACTGCGCCAATTGCCTCGCTCACGAGCATTCCACGGGAGACTGCCGAAGCGGTGATCGTTGCAAGAAGTGCGACCGATCCCACCACACGCTGCTCCACATGCACGAGCAGGTTAGCTCGTTGTCGCGGTCGCGAGCGCGCTCGCGTCGCCAACCGGTGCCAACCCGGCAAGCAGCTTCGGCCTCGTCCCAACGTTCCCGCCGGCACAATCCGCCAACTCAGCGTAGGAGTTCACCGCCACGACGACCGGAATCGACGACGCCAGGCCCATCGCTCTCGTCGCTGCTGCAACGCCACAGCGTGAACATCCTTCCCACAGCGCTGGTCAAGTTGGAGACCGGGACGAAGACCTTCGAGACCGCAGCACTTATCGATCCGTGCAGCCCCATGAGCTGCATCGACGCTTCGTTGGCGTCAGCCTTTAAGCTTTCGATGACCAATGTTGGCGACGAGAAGGTCTGCACGACGACGATTCGCTCCAGGATCGACGCGAACACGAAGCTCGAGGTCGTGCTCAAGATCGAGCCCAGGGTGCGGATCCGTACACCTGTCCGGGCATTGAGCGACACCGTAGTGTCCAAGTACAGGGACATCATGCTGGCGGATGACGGGTTCCATCGGCCTGCTACCGTATCCATGGTCTTAGGAGCAGACATTTATCCTAAGGTTATCCAATCCGGATTCCTGACCTTCGACGAGGGAATGCCGGTCGCTCAAAAGACCGTGTTTGGGTGGATCGTGTCCGGTGCCTGCAGCTTGCCGTAGGATGGCTATGTTGCAACCCCAGTGATTGCAAGGGGGGCGGAATGTTCGAGTTACGGGGTTTGGACTGTCACCCGCTCTCCGCTCCCTCTTACGTTCTCCACTCCCTTTTACGCTCTCCCGCTCTTCACCACAGAGTCTCCGAGGAGTCTCCGCTGCGCTTGGGAGAACCCAACGCATTAGAATAAGCTTTAGTATGAAATAACTACCACGATCAATAAACGTACGCCGGTCGCGCCCGCGCATTTACAAAGTCAAGTGTTCGCTTTTCTCCGAGTGTTCGATTTTCAGCAAGCTAGGAAATAATTATAATTAGCGGTAATTAACTTAGTATTTTTGACATATATATACCGAATATTTTTAGAATATTTTTTAAATATTACTAATTTAAATTAAACTAAGCAAATGGAAAATTTTGCAAATAAAAATTTTGCGCCCTTCGCCTCGATTCTCATTAGTGGCAAGTAAGCTACACGGCACAGTGCAAATTTAGTTTTTGTTTATGGTATATATTTCTAATGTTTGTCAACTTAGTATTTTTAACATATATATAAAGAATATTTTTAGAATATTTTTTAAATATTACTAATTTAAATTAAACTAAGCAAATGGAAAATTTTGCAAATAAAAATTTTGCGCCCTTCGCCTCGATTCTCATTAGTGGCAAGTAAGCTACACGGCACAGTGCAAATTTAGTTTTTGTTTATGGTATATATTTCTAATGTTTGTCAACTTAGTATTTTTAACATATATATAAAGAATATTTTTAGAATATTTTTTAAATATTACTAATTTAAATTAAACTAAGCAAATGGAAATTTTGCAAATAAAAATTTTGCGCCCTTCGCCTCGATTCTCATTAGTGGCAAGTAAGCTACACGGCACAGTGCAAATTTAGTTTTTGTTTATGGTATATATTTCTAATGTTTGTCAACTTAGTATTTTTAACATATATATAAAGAATATTTTTAGAATATTTTTTAAATATTACTAATTTAAATTAAACTAAGCAAATGGAAAATTTTGCAAATAAAAATTTTGCGCCCTTCGCCTCGATTCTCATTAGTGGCACGTAAGCTACACGGCACAGTGCAAATATAGTTTTTGTTTATGGTATATATTTCTAGTGTTTGTCAACTTAGTATTTTTAACATATATATACCAAATATTTTTAGAATATTTTTTAAATATTACTAATTTAAATTAAACTAAGCAAATGGAAAATTTAGCAAATAAAAATTTTGCGCCCTTCGCCTCGATTCTCATTAGTGGCACGTAAGCTACACGGCACAGTGCAAATATAGTTTTTGTTTATGGTATATATTTCTAATGTTTGTCAACTTAGTATTTATAACATATATATAAAGAATATTTTTAGAATATTTTTTAAATATTACTAATTTAAATTAAACTAAGCAAATGGAAAATTTTGCAAATACAAATTTTGCGCCCTTCGCCTCGATTCTCATTAGTGGCACGTAAGCTACACGGCACAGTGCAAATATAGATTTTGTTTTTAGTATATATTTCTAGTGTTTGTCAACTTAATATTTTTAACATATATTTACCGAATATTTTTAGAATATTTTTTTTGCGCCCTCCTCCTCGATTCTCATTAGTGGCACGTAAGCTACACGGCACAGTGCAAATATAGTTTTTGTTTATGGTATATATTTCTAGTGTTTGTCAACTTAGTATTTTTAACATATATATACCTAATATTTTTAGAATATTTTTTAAATATTACTAATTTAAATTAAACTAAGCAAATGGAAAATTTTGCAAATAAAAATTTTGCGCCCTTCGCCTCGATTCTCATTAGTGGCACGTAAGCTACACGGCACAGTGCAAATATAGATTTTGTTTTTTAGTATATATTTCTAGTGTTTGTCAACTTAATATTTTTAACATATATTTACCGAATATTTTTAGAATATTTTTAAGTAAACTTAATTTTTCTAGTATATTTTTAATTTATAATATTTGATAATTTTATTTATAATGTTTTTTGAAATTAAGTCAGTTCTAGTCTTCGCCACGTCATCGTTAATGCTAATTAAAACGTATGCTGTTTACTAATAAAACTAAACTAGTAATGGTTTTGTTCAGTTCCTGTATCCTCTGGGAGCCAATAAGCTAGATGAGCTGCGATGTAGTTTCAGGAGCTGCGCTGATGTAAAATCAGAACAAATGATGTCGTAAATCAAGGACCAAAGAATAAGAGGTTTGTATCTAAATAATTCGATATATTTTTAAAATAAGTTCTTATGTTGTTTTGACAATCGATGATCAAAATCAAAAAATATTTAATATTAATTAGCGGTAATTAACTAGCAACATGAAATTTAAAATAATTGCGAATAGATATACATGACTAAATATGCTAAGGTGAACACAAAATGTACTTCATAAAAATATTGACAATATCGAACTCGCGGAATCGATGTGGCATAAAATAAATAAATGACAAGCTACACTCACACATATGCAAACAGCAGGTTCCACACACACACATACAGACACACACTTCAGGGAGACAAAAGATTATCCCAAAGGCTGCAAACTGAAGATGCCACACACACAATGAGAGAATAAGTAATTAAATTAGAAATTAAACTAAGCAAATCGAAAATTTTGCAAGTAAAAATTTTGCGCCCTCCTCTTCGATTCTCATTAGAGGCACGTAAGCTACACGGCACAGTGCAAATATAGTTTTTGTTTATGGTATATATTTCTAGTGTTTGTCAACTTAGTATTTTTAACATATATATACCGAATATTTTTAGAATATTTTTTAAATATTACTAATTTAAATTAAACTAAGCAAATGGAAAATTTTGCAAATAAAAATTTTGCGCCCTTCGCCTCGATTCTCATTAGTGGCAAGTAAGCTACACGGCACAGTGCAAATTTAGTTTTTGTTTATGGTATATATTTCTAATGTTTGTCAACTTAGTATTTATAACATATATATAAAGAATATTTTTAGAATATTTTTTAAATATTACTAATTTAAATTAAACTAAGCAAATGGAAAATTTTGCAAATACAAATTTTGCGCCCTTCGCCTCGATTCTCATTAGTGGCACGTACGCTACACGGCACAGTGCAAATATAGATTTTGTTTTTAGTATATATTTCTAGTGTTTGTCAACTTAATATTTTTAACATATATTTACCGAATATTTTTAGAATATTTTTTTTGCGCCCTCCTCCTCGATTCTCATTAGTGGCACGTAAGCTACACGGCACAGTGCAAATATAGTTTTTGTTTATGGTATATATTTCTAGTGTTTGTCAACTTAGTATTTTTAACATATATATACCTAATATTTTTAGAATATTTTTTAAATATTACTAATTTAAATTAAACTAAGCAAATGGAAAATTTTGCAAATAAAAATTTTGCGCCCTTCGCCTCGATTCTCATTAGTGGCACGTAAGCTACACGGCACAGTGCAAATATAGATTTTGTTTTTTAGTATATATTTCTAGTGTTTGTCAACTTAATATTTTTAACATATATTTACCGAATATTTTTAGAATATTTTTAGAATATTTATTTTTAATAATAGGAAATCTACGTCCCAGAGACGGTATTCATATATTGATGACGTGGTCCATTTGATATTAAGTCAGTTCCATTCTTGGCCACGTCATCGTTAATGCTAATTAAAACTTATGCCCATTGTGTTTACAATTAAAACTAAACTTGTAATAGTTTTGTTTTAATTATATGTACCCTCTGGGAGCCAATAAGCTAGATGACCTGCGATGTAGTTTCAGGAGCTGCGCTGATTTAAAATCAGAACAAAGGATGTCGTAAATCAAGGACCAAAGAATAAGAGGTTCGTATCTAAATAATACGTTATATTTTTAAAATAAGTTCTTATGTTGTTTTGATAATCGACAATCAAAATCAAAAAATATTTAATATTAATTAGTGGTAATTAACTAGCAACATGAAATTGAAAACAAGTGCTAAGATATACATGACTAAATATGCTAAGGTGTACACAAAATTTACTTCATAAAAATATTGACCATATCGAACTCGCGGAATCGATGTGGCATAAAATAAATAAATGACAAGCTACACTCACACATATGCAAACAGCAGGTTCCACACACACACATACAGACACACACTTCAGGGAGACAAAAGATTATCCCAAAGGCTGCAAACTGAAGATGCCACACACACAATGAGAGAATAAGTAATTAAATTAGAAATTAAACTAAGCAAATGAAAAATTTTGCAAGTAAAAATTTTGCGCCCTCCTCCTCGATTCTCATTAGTGGCACGTAAGCTACACGGCACAGTGCAAATATAGTTTTTGTTTATGGTATATATTTCTAGTGTTTGTCAACTTAGTATTTTTAACATATATATACCGAATATTTTTAGAATATTTTTTAAATATTACTAATTTAAATTAAACTAAGCAAATGGAAAATTTTGCAAATAAAAATTTTGCGCCCTTCGCCTCGATTCTCATTAGTGGCAAGTAAGCTACACGGCACAGTGCAAATTTAGTTTTTGTTTATGGTATATATTTCTAATGTTTGTCAACTTAGTATTTTTAACATATATATAAAGAATATTTTTAGAATATTTTTTAAATATTACTAATTTAAATTAAACTAAGCAAATGGAAAATTTAGCAAATAAAAATTTTGCGCCCTTCGCCTCGATTCTCATTAGTGGCACGTAAGCTACACGGCACAGTGCAAATATAGTTTTTGTTTATGGTATATATTTCTAGTGTTTGTCAACTTAGTATTTTTAACATATATATACCAAATATTTTTAGAATATTTTTTAAATATTACTAATTTAAATTAAACTAAGCAAATGGAAAATTTTGCAAATAAAAATTTCGCGCCCTTCGCCTCGATTCTCATTAGTGGCACGTAAGCTACACGGCACAGTGCAAATATAGATTTTGTTTTTAGTATATATTTCTAGTGTTTGTCAACTTAATATTTTTAACATATATTTACCGAATATTTTTAGAATATTTTTAAGTAAACTTAATTTTTCTAGTATATTTTTAATTTATAATATTTGATAATTTTATTTATAATGTTTTTTGAAATTAAGTCAGTTCTAGTCTTGGCCACGTCATCGTTAATGCTAATTAAAACGTATGCTGTTTACTAATAAAACTAAACTAGTAATGGTTTTGTTCTGTTCCTGTATCCTCTGGGAGCCAATAAGCTAGATGAGCTGCGATGTAGTTTCAGGAGCTGCGCTGATGTAAAATCAGAACAAATGATGTCGTAAATCAAGGACCAAAGAATAAGAGGTTTGTATCTAAATAATTCGATATATTTTTAAAATAAGTTCTTATGTTGTTTTGACAATCGATGATCAAAATCAAAAAATATTTAATATTAATTAGCGGTAATTAACTAGCAACATGAAATTTAAAATAATTGCGAATAGATATACATGACTAAATATGCTAAGGTGAACACAAAATGTACTTCATAAAAATATTGACAATATCGAATTTAATATAAAATTCCAATTCATAGGAAATCTACGTACCAGAGATGGTATTCATATATTGATGACGTGGTCCATATGATATTAAGTCAGTTCCATTCTTGGCCACGTCATCGTTAATGCTAATTAAAACTTATGCCCATTGTGTTTACAATTAACACTAAACTTGTAATTGTTTTGTTTTAATTATATGTACCCTCTGGGAGCCAATAAGCTAGATGACCTGCGATGTAGTTTCAGGAGCTGCGCTGATTTAAAATCAGAACAAAGGATGTCGTAAATCAAGGACCAAAGAATAAGAGGTTCGTATCTAAATAATTCGTTATATTTTTAAAATAAGTTCTTATGTTGTTTTGATAATCGACAATCAAAATCAAAAAATATTTAATATTAATTAGCGGTAATTAACTAGCAACATGAAATTGAAAACAAGTGCTAAGATATACATGACTAAATATGCTAAGGTGTACACAAAATTTACTTCATAAAAATATTGACAATATCGAACTCGCGGAATCGATGTGGCATAAAATAAATAAATGACAAGCTACACTCACACATATGCAAACAGCAGGTTCCACACACACACATACAGACACACACTTCAGGGAGACAAAAGATTATCCCAAAGGCTGCAAACTGAAGATGCCACACACACAATGAGAGAATAAGTAATTAAATTAGAAATTAAACTAAGCAAATGGAAAATTTTGCAAGTAAAAATTTTGCGCCCTCCTCCTCGATTCTCATTAGTGGCACGTAAGCTACACGGCACAGTGCAAATATAGTTTTTGTTTATGGTATATATTTCTAGTGTTTGTCAACTTAGTATTTTTAACATATATATACCGAATATTTTTAGAATATTTTTTAAATATTACTAATTTAAATTAAACTAAGCAAATGGAAAATTTTGCAAATAAAAATTTTGCGCCCTTCGCCTCGATTCTCATTAGTGGCAAGTAAGCTACACGGCACAGTGCAAATTTAGTTTTTGTTTATGGTATATATTTCTAATGTTTGTCAACTTAGTATTTTTAACATATATATAAAGAATATTTTTAGAATATTTTTTAAATATTACTAATTTAAATTAAACTAAGCAAATGGAAAATTTTGCAAATAAAAATTTTGCGCCCTTCGCCTCGATTCTCATTAGTGGCACGTAAGCTACACGGCACAGTGCAAATATAGATTTTGTTTTTAGTATATATTTCTAGTGTTTGTCAACTTAATATTTTTAACATATATTTACCGAATATTTTTTAAATATTACTAATTTAAATTAAACTAAGCAAATGGAAAATTTAGCAAATAAAAATTTTGCGCCCTTCGCCTCGATTCTCATTAGTGGCACGTAAGCTACACGGCACAGTGCAAATATAGTTTTTGTTTATGGTATATATTTCTAGTGTTTGTCAACTTAGTATTTTTAACATATATATACCAAATATTTTTAGAATATTTTTTAAATATTACTAATTTAAATTAAACTAAGCAAATGGAAAATTTAGCAAATAAAAATTTTGCGCCCTTCGCCTCGATTCTCATTAGTGGCAAGTAAGCTACACGGCTCAGTGCAAATATAGTTTTTGTTTATGGTATATATTTCTAGTGTTTGTCAAATTAGTATTTTTAACATATATATACCGAATATTTTTAGAATATTTTTTAAATATTACTAATTTAAATTAAACTAAGCAAATGGAAAATTTAGCAAATAAAAATTTTGCGCCCTTCGCCTCGATTCTCATTAGTGGCACGTAAGCTACACGGCACAGTGCAAATATAGATTTTGTTTTTAGTATATATTTCTAGTGTTTGTCAACTTAATATTTTTAACATATATTTACCGAATATTTTTAGAATATTTTTAAGTAAACTTAATTTTTCTAGTATATTTTTAATTTATAATATTTGATAATTTTATTCATAATGTTTTTTGAAATTAAGTCAGTTCTAGTCTTGGCCACGTCATCGTTAATGCTAATTAAAACGTATGCTGTTTACTAATAAAACTAAACTTGTAATGGTTTTGTTCTGTTCCTGTATCCTCTGGGAGCCAATAAGCTAGATGAGCTGCGATGTAGTTTCAGGAGCTGCGCTGATGTAAAATCAGAACAAATTATGTCGTAAATCAAGGACCAAAGAATAAGAGGTTTGTATCTAAATAATTCGATATATTTTTAAAATAAGTTCTTATGTTGTTTTGACAATCGATGATCAAAATCAAAAAATATTTAATATTAATTAGCGGTAATTAACTAGCAACATGAAATTTAAAATAATTGCTAATAGATATACATGACTAAATATGCTAAGGTGAACACAAAATGTACTTCATAAAAATATTGACAATATCGAATTTAATATAAAATTCCAATTCTTAGGAAATCTACGTACCAGAGATGGTATTCATATATTGATGACGTGGTCCATTTGATATTAAGTCAGTTCCATTCTTGGCCACGTCATCGTTAATGCTAATTAAAACTTATGCCCATTGTGTTTACAATTAACACTAAACTTGTAATGGTTTTGTTTTAATTACATGTACCCTCTGGGAGCCAATAAGCTAGATGACCTGCGATGTAGTTTCAGGAGCTGCGCTGATTTAAAATCAGAACAAAGGATGTCGTAAATCAAGGACCAAAGAATAAGAGGTTCGTATCTAAATAATTCGTTATATTTTGAAAATAAGTTCTTATGTTGTTTTGATAATCGACAATCAAAATCAAAAAATATTTAATATTAATTAGCGGTAATTAACTAGCAACATGAAATTGAAAACAAGTGCTAAGATATACATGACTAAATATGCTAAGGTGTACACAAAATTTACTTCATAAAAATATTGACCATATCGAACTCGCGGAATCGATGTGGCATAAAATAAATAAATGACAAGCTACACTCACACATATGCAAACAGCAGGTTCCACACACACACATACAGACACACACTTCAGGGAGACAAAAGATTATCCCAAAGGCTGCAAACTGAAGATGCCACACACACAAAGAGAGAATAAGTAATTAAATTAGAAATTAAACTAAGCAAATGAAAAATTTTGCAAGTAAAAATTTTGCGCCCTCCTCCTCGATTCTCATTAGTGGCACGTAAGCTACACGGCACAGTGCAAATATAGTTTTTGTTTATGGTATATATTTCTAGTGTTTGTCAACTTAGTATTTTTAACATATATATACCGAATATTTTTAGAATATTTTTTAAATATTACTAATTTAAATTAAACTAAGCAAATGGAAAATTTTGCAAATAAAAATTTTGCGCCCTTCGCCTCGATTCTCATTAGTGGCAAGTAAGCTACACGGCACAGTGCAAATTTAGTTTTTGTTTATGGTATATATTTCTAATGTTTGTCAACTTAGTATTTTTAACATATATATAAAGAATATTTTTAGAATATTTTTTAAATATTACTAATTTAAATTAAACTAAGCAAATGGAAAATTTAGCAAATAAAAATTTTGCGCCCTTCGCCTCGATTCTCATTAGTGGCACGTAAGCTACACGGCACAGTGCAAATATAGTTTTTGTTTATGGTATATATTTCTAGTGTTTGTCAACTTAGTATTTTTAACATATATATACCAAATATTTTTAGAATTTTTTTTAAATATTACTAATTTAAATTAAACTAAGCAAATGGAAAATTTTGCAAATAAAAATTTCGCGCCCTTCGCCTCGATTCTCATTAGTGGCACGTAAGCTACACGGCACAGTGCAAATATAGATTTTGTTTTTAGTATATATTTCTAGTGTTTGTCAACTTAATATTTTTAACATATATTTACCGAATATTTTTAGAATATTTTTAAGTAAACTTAATTTTTCTAGTATATTTTTAATTTATAATATTTGATAATTTTATTTATAATGTTTTTTGAAATTAAGTCAGTTCTAGTCTTGGCCACGTCATCGTTAATGCTAATTAAAACGTATGCTGTTTACTAATAAAACTAAACTTGTAATGGTTTTGTTCTGTTCCTGTATCCTCTGGGAGCCAATAAGCTAGATGAGCTGCGATGTAGTTTCAGGAGCTGCGCTGATGTAAAATCAGAACAAATGATGTCGTAAATCAAGGACCAAAGAATAAGAGGTTTGTATCTAAATAATTCGATATATTTTTAAAATAAGTTCTTATGTTGTTTTGACAATCGATGATCAAAATCAAAAAATATTTAATATTAATTAGCGGTAATTAACTAGCAACATGAAATTTAAAATAATTGCGAATATATATACATGACTAAATATGCTAAGGTGAACACAAAATGTACTTCATAAAAATATTGACAATATCGAATTTAATATAAAATTCCAATTCATAGGAAATCTACGTACCAGAGATGGTATTCATATATTGATGACGTGGTCCATATGATATTAAGTCAGTTCCATTCTTGGCCACGTCATCGTTAATGCTAATTAAAACTTATGCCCATTGTGTTTACAATTAACACTAAACTTGTAATGGTTTTGTTTTAATTATATGTACCCTCTGGGAGCCAATAAGCTAGATGACCTGCGATGTAGTTTCAGGAGCTGCGCTGATTTAAAATCAGAACAAAGGATGTCGTAAATCAAGGACCAAAGAATAAGAGGTTCGTATCTAAATAATTCGTTATATTTTTAAAATAAGTTCTTATGTTGTTTTGATAATCGACAATCGAAATCAAAAAATATTTAATATTAATTAGCGGTAATTAACTAGCAACATGAAATTGAAAACAAGTGCTAAGATATACATGACTAAATATGCTAAGGTGTACACAAAATTTACTTCATAAAAATATTGACAATATCGAACTCGCGGAATCGATGTGGCATAAAATAAATAAATGACAAGCTACACTCACACATATGCAAACAGCAGGTTCCACACACACACATACAGACACACACTTCAGGGAGACAAAAGATTATCCCAAAGGCTGCAAACTGAAGATGCCACACACACAATGAGAGAATAAGTAATTAAATTAGAAATTAAACTAAGCAAATGGAAAATTTTGCAAGTAAAAATTTTGCGCCCTCCTCCTCGATTCTCATTAGTGGCACGTAAGCTACACGGCACAGTGCAAATATAGTTTTTGTTTATGGTATATATTTCTAGTGTTTGTCAACTTAGTATTTTTAACATATATATACCGAATATTTTTAGAATATTTTTTAAATATTACTAATTTAAATTAAACTAAGCAAATGGAAAATTTTGCAAATAAAAATTTTGCGCCCTTCGCCTCGATTCTCATTAGTGGCAAGTAAGCTACACGGCACAGTGCAAATTTAGTTTTTGTTTATGGTATATATTTCTAATGTTTGTCAACTTAGTATTTTTAACATATATATAAAGAATATTTTTAGAATATTTTTTAAATATTACTAATTTAAATTAAACTAAGCAAATGGAAAATTTTGCAAATAAAAATTTTGCGCCCTTCGCCTCGATTCTCATTAGTGGCACGTAAGCTACACGGCACAGTGCAAATATAGATTTTGTTTTTAGTATATATTTCTAGTGTTTGTCAACTTAATATTTTTAACATATATTTACCGAATATTTTTTAAATATTACTAATTTAAATTAAACTAAGCAAATGGAAAATTTGGCAAATAAAAATTTTGCGCCCTTCGCCTCGATTCTCATTAGTGGCACGTAAGCTACACGGCACAGTGCAAATATAGTTTTTGTTTATGGTATATATTTCTAGTGTTTGTCAACTTAGTATTTTTAACATATATATACCAAATATTTTTAGAATATTTGTTAAATATTACTAATTTAAATTAAACTAAGCAAATGGAAAATTTAGCAAATAAAAATTTTGCGCCCTTCGCCTCGATTCTCATTAGTGGCAAGTAAGCTACACGGCTCAGTGCAAATATAGTTTTTGTTTATGGTATATATTTCTAGTGTTTGTCAAATTAGTATTTTTAACATATATATACCGAATATTTTTAGAATATTTTTTAAATATTACTAATTTAAATTAAACTAAGCAAATGGAAAATTTAGCAAATAAAAATTTTGCGCCCTTCGCCTCGATTCTCATTAGTGGCACGTAAGCTACACGGCACAGTGCAAATATAGATTTTGTTTTTAGTATATATTTCTAGTGTTTGTCAACTTAATATTTTTAACATATATTTACCGAATATTTTTAGAATATTTTTAAGTAAACTTAATTTTTCTAGTATATTTTTAATTTATAATATTTGATAATTTTATTCATAATGTTTTTTGAAATTAAGTCAGTTCTAGTCTTGGCCACGTCATCGTTAATGCTAATTAAAACGTATGCTGTTTACTAATAAAACTAAACTTGTAATGGTTTTGTTCTGTTCCTGTATCCTCTGGGAGCCAATAAGCTAGATGAGCTGCGATGTAGTTTCAGGAGCTGCGCTGATGTAAAATCAGAACAAATGATGTCGTAAATCAAGGACCAAAGAATAAGAGGTTTGTATCTAAATAATTCGATATATTTTTAAAATAAGTTCTTATGTTGTTTTGACAATCGATGATCAAAATCAAAAAATATTTAATATTAATTAGCGGTAATTAACTAGCAACATGAAATTTAAAATAATTGCTAATAGATATACATGACTAAATATGCTAAGGTGAACACAAAATGTACTTCATAAAAATATTGACAATATCGAATTTAATATAAAATTCCAATTCTTAGGAAATCTACGTACCAGAGATGGTATTCATATATTGATGACGTGGTCCATTTGATATTAAGTCAGTTCCATTCTTGGCCACGTCATCGTTAATGCTAATTAAAACTTATGCCCATTGTGTTTACAATTAACACTAAACTTGTAATGGTTTTGTTTTAATTACATGTACCCTCTGGGAGCCAATAAGCTAGATGACCTGCGATGTAGTTTCAGGAGCTGCGCTGATTTAAAATCAGAACAAAGGATGTCGTAAATCAAGGACCAAAGAATAAGAGGTTCGTATCTAAATAATTCGTTATATTTTTAAAATAAGTTCTTATGTTGTTTTGATAATCGACAATCAAAATCAAAAAATATTTAATATTAATTAGCGGTAATTAACTAGCAACATGAAATTGAAAACAAGTGCTAAGATATACATGACTAAATATGCTAAGGTGTACACAAAATTTACTTCATAAAAATATTGACCATATCGAACTCGCGGAATCGATGTGGCATAAAATAAATAAATGACAAGCTACACTCACACATATGCAAACAGCAGGTTCCACACACACACATACAGACACACACTTCAGGGAGACAAAAGATTATCCCAAAGGCTGCAAACTGAAGATGCCACACACACAAAGAGAGAATAAGTAATTAAATTAGAAATTAAACTAAGCAAATGAAAAATTTTGCAAGTAAAAATTTTGCGCCCTCCTCCTCGATTCTCATTAGTGGCACGTAAGCTACACGGCACAGTGCAAATATAGTTTTTGTTTATGGTATATATTTCTAGTGTTTGTCAACTTAGTATTTTTAACATATATATACCGAATATTTTTAGAATATTTTTTAAATATTACTAATTTAAATTAAACTAAGCAAATGGAAAATTTTGCAATAAAAATTTTGCGCCCTTCGCCTCGATTCTCATTAGTGGCAAGTAAGCTACACGGCACAGTGCAAATTTAGTTTTTGTTTATGGTATATATTTCTAATGTTTGTCAACTTAGTATTTTTAACATATATATAAAGAATATTTTTAGAATATTTTTTAAATATTACTAATTTAAATTAAACTAAGCAAATGGAAAATTTAGCAAATAAAAATTTTGCGCCCTTCGCCTCGATTCTCATTAGTGGCACGTAAGCTACACGGCACAGTGCAAATATAGTTTTTGTTTATGGTATATATTTCTAGTGTTTGTCAACTTAGTATTTGTAACATATTTATACCAAATATTTTTAGAATTTTTTTAAATATTACTAATTTAAATTAAACTAAGCAAATGGAAAATTTTGCAAATAAAAATTTCGCGCCCTTCGCCTCGATTCTCATTAGTGGCACGTAAGCTACACGGCACAGTGCAAATATAGATTTTGTTTTTAGTATATATTTCTAGTGTTTGTCAACTTAATATTTTTAACATATATTTACCGAATATTTTTAGAATATTTTTAAGTAAACTTAATTTTTCTAGTATATTTTTAATTTATAATATTTGATAATTTTATTTATAATGTTTTTTGAAATTAAGTCAGTTCTAGTCTTGGCCACGTCATCGTTAATGCTAATTAAAACGTATGCTGTTTACTAATAAAACTAAACTTGTAATGGTTTTGTTCTGTTCCTGTATCCTCTGGGAGCCAATAAGCTAGATGAGCTGCGATGTAGTTTCAGGAGCTGCGCTGATGTAAAATCAGAACAAATGATGTCGTAAATCAAGGACCAAAGAATAAGAGGTTTGTATCTAAATAATTCGATATATTTTTAAAATAAGTTCTTATGTTTGTTTTGACAATCGATGATCAAAATCAAAAAATATTTAATATTAATTAGCGGTAATTAACTAGCAACATGAAATTTAAAATAATTGCGAATATATATACATGACTAAATATGCTAAGGTGAACACAAAATGTACTTCATAAAAATATTCACAATATCGAATTTAATATAAAATTCCAATTCATAGGAAATCTACGTACCAGAGATGGTATTCATATATTGATGACGTGGTCCATATGATATTAAGTCAGTTCCATTCTTGGCCACGTCATCGTTAATGCTAATTAAAACTTATGCCCATTGTGTTTACAATTAACACTAAACTTGTAATGGTTTTGTTTTAATTATATGTACAACATGAAATTTAAAATAATTGCGAATATTATATACATGACTAAATATGCTAAAGGTGAACACAAAATGTACTTCATAAAAATATTCA